>NC_091462.1:48316566-48619914 GCF_027789765.1 Dendropsophus ebraccatus
AGTTTATTTTCCTAAATGGTCACGGTCTAAACCAGGGATGGGAAAACTTCGGCCCTCCAGCTGTTGCCAGCTATTTCCATCATGTCTGGACAGCCAAAGCCCGATCGAAGGGATGTCTTTTTGACATGTCAAAAGGGTTTTTTTGTGACAGTGCTTCTTTAAGTGAAGAATAGCATTTCTTATACTCTTTCTGAAGTTTGTTGAAAGTGCAGTGACCATTAAACATGAAAATGTTCTAAAAACTTTTACAAGTCTCTCTTGGTGGACATTTTCTTACCTACTCTATCTGTATGTTAAAATCAATGAAACATTTGACAGCCCTCTGCACTGCATGCATCAAAACAGTAATCCAGGACAGAAGTTGATAGAAAGGCAAACAAACCATACAAAAAGTCTATATACTCACTCCAAGTGCAGCTGCCAGCCTCCTTGAGAAAAAAAATACAAAAAAAATTATTTGTATGTATTAAAATATATGAAACAAATAAGATAAATTTGCATAAGAAAACTTTTTTTAAACCCCAGACAACTGTTGGTTTGGAAAGTCATCCAGTGAATATCCAACACATGCTTTACTAATATGGAAGATCAGCATTGTTGCCTATTTAGGGAGATGGTGATGTCACTTGTAAATGAATGCGGCATTACAATGTGTCTGCAGGAACAATGATTATTACTGTGACAGGTTTGATGAAGAGCAAATGCTAGTTGTATTGTTCAACACTATCTTTGTCTTCATTTACACCATCTAGTGACTGTTTAATGATGTCAATGAGAGTTCCTGTGTAGTACACTCCATATTACATAGTGAATGCATGTTTGCTAGCGCCTCTTACTCTGAATCAAGAGATAAAACTGTTATTTCAATCTATTTTTTCAGTGCTTAGTTTTCTCTTGTAACAGAGTGAGTGTGTACTTGTGGGTATATGGGCGTTAGGAGAGAAAGGGACGGAAATTGCTTGGCTTTTGTAGTTTTAGGAAATGCCCAGTGGGCTTAATCTCCTAATTTGCATATACAGTGGTTCCTCAACTTACAATGGCCTCAAGATACAATATTTTCAACATACAATGGACCTTTCTGGACCATCGTAACTTGAGGCCAGAATCACCATACAATTCTACGGACAGGATCTGCGGCACATGTGAATAAGTAAGTGATCAACCAATAAAAGTGGCCATTTTACTAGTAAAACCCCGGTATTACTGAATTGCATACAGTGATGGGCTGTCTAGTATCACCTCTCTACAGTACAGTGTAAAGCCATGTTCACACGGCGTATGACACTGGGTCACGGTGTTTAACACCGGCCGGGTCACAGAACGGCCGGTGTTAGTGAAGATCTTCCTGGAGAGTACTGCAGTGCTGAATTGGGATGCGGGCGCATTCTTGTGCGTTCAGCATCCCAATTCACCATTGCACACAATGGATAGTGCGGCCAGAGTTGCACCATTGTGTGACCTAAGAGGCTTGTATGGCTGCTATTCAATGAATAGCGGCAGCACAAATCTGAAATGTCAGTTTTTTGTACGGCCGCTATCGATCCCGGCCAGAGTACATACTATGAGGCACATTTATCAAGTCTGCCGTTTTTTTGCGGCGGGCTTAAAAATGTTCCCGCAGCGCCGACAGTACCCAGATTTATGTAGAGGCGTATTGCATTTATTTGCATCAGCCCATTTTACGTCGAAATATAGAAGATTTTAAGTTGATAAATCCCCTGTATGTGTATACACTCCGTCGGGGATTCCCTCTAACTGCAGTGCATGTAAGTTGTGTTTTAATCACGGCCATTGTTGCACATCTGCAACCACGGCCGTGGTTAATACAAAACTTACGTTGTGTGAACATAGCCTAATACTGTACTGTTCTTTACCAGCTCTTTATATTATATATAAGGCCATGCTTTATCCATATTAGTTATCTGCTAAATTTCCTTTAAATCTTCATATTTTTTTTTTTTGTCATTTTGGGTGTTTTAGAACCAATTACCAGGGATCCATACAGTTTTGGTCGCAACATACAATGGTCGTCCTGGAACCTTTTAATATTGTATGTTGAAGGACCACTGTCATTTCTAAATCTTATATCTCTGCAGTGGAGCAACGGAATAGAATAAGAATTGTACAGTATATCCCAATTTAGGGTAAAAATCTTATTGTAAACTCCTTTTATTCAATAAAAGCTACTAACAAGCCTGATTTAAAGGGGTAGTCCACCTAAAAAAAAATTCTTTCAAATCAACTGGTGCCATAAAGTGCCAGAGATTTGTAATTCACTTCTATTAAAAAATCTTAAGTCTTCCAGTACTTATTAGCTGATGTATGTCCAGCAGGAAGTGGTGTTTTCTTTCCTGTCTGACCCAGTGCTCTCTGTTGCCTCCTCTGTCCATGTCAGGAACTGTCCAAAGCAGGAGCAAATCCCCATAGAATACCCCTCCTGCTCTCCAGACTGGAAATAATACAACTTCCTGTTGGGCATACAGCAGCTGATAAGTACTGGAAGGCTTTGAGATTGATTTGAAAGAAAAATTTTTTGGGTGGACTACCCCTTTAAAAGTCTGTTATGTACAACCAGTCACCAAATATAACATCTGTATTCTTGTCAGACTCAAGTTCACAGGATACTTGTAAAACTTGTAATCTATGGAAATTACAATGTACTGAATTGACTTTAATTTTATTAAACATTGTCTTGCCTTTATGTTAACAATATATAGCAGGGAAAAAATACATACATATATATATATATATATATATATATATATATATATATATATATATATATGTTATTATCTAAACCAGTATCCTACTTAGATGACAGATGTAGGAAGTATGAGAATAATTTGTCATGTTCACCCATTTTTACTACCTGCCCCAGGCAATGTTTAGTAATATAGCACATACATATGATGTATTACATTTCACAAATACTCAACGTATATATTAGCATTTTGTATTAGGGGAGAAATATGAGCTGCTGAGCAGAATTTCTAGGATATCAGTGATAGTTACAGAAGATTTTCCCTGCTCTGGGGTAACATAGTAAGTTAGCTGCCACATTGCATCATTAAATCACATATCTTTGCACTTTGTTATTGCCTCTAAGTGCTGCAAAACATACAAATTAGATGGTCAGAAATATGCCACATAAAATAATGTTTATAGTCTAATTAGCTTTTTACATGTTCTTTTCCCTGTTTTCTTCCCTTCTCCGTCTCTCAGAGAGACTAATGATCCATGGTCTCAGCATAGTTAGGAAAAGCCTTCTAATAAAATTTTATATCACACTATCCTGATCACTTATTTTATCAATTCTTTCATTCCTTTGGTAAAAGTTCTTTATACATCAGATGGATCATGCCTTAATTCACTGCGTCAGCCTGTCACTCTCACTTTTGGAGTGACAGCTAACTCAGCCAATCACTGGTTATGGAACTTAATGGTCTGGAGGCGGCTTCAGGGGACAGGGCCGACATCAGCATAGGGCTTACCTGGGCAAGTGCCAGGGCCCACAGCACTTCTAGGGGCCCAGAGGGGGAGAGAGGGTTTGGTGTTCTTATGTTCAGCCTTATCACTGTGGAGCTGGGTGAGAGGCTGAACATCAGAAGGCACAGGGACAGAACCTAGAGAGAAAAAAAAGGGTGAAGGACCTGATCACATGACCCGAAGGTCCTCAACCTTATAGTGAGGGAGCAGTAGCTGTAAGTGCTGTGTGTCAGTGTCAGTAAGTTTCAGTCTGTCAGTGTCAATACTGTGTATTTGGGTATGTTAGTGGTGTCTCAAGTGATTGTGCATAGTGGATGTTTGAGGAGCCTGCTGAGGCTCTGTTGCCCAATAGCCCACAAAAACCTGGAGCCGACCCTGGCAAGGGATACTGGGAATACTAAAGAGTATACAGAGGGAGCATGGACAGGTAAGCATCCATGCGGTGCGATCCGTGGCCCCGTTCTTACAAGAGACAATGAATTTGACAGACAGAGGAGCAAATTGCTCATTGCCAGGAATGTATTTAGAGTTCATGCTGCCCTAGGCACTTTGAATCCTCCCCCTTCACAATTATTTTGAGAGGTGTGTGACCTATTAGGGGTGTGGCATTACTGACCCCAGTATCAAGCCCCCAGTATATTGCACACCTCAGTAAAAGTCCTCCAGCATATTACACACCCCAGTATCAGGCTTTCAGCATATTAAAGACCTCGGTACAAGGCTCCAAGCATAAAACAAACCCCAGTATCAGGCCCCCAGCATAATACAGACCACAGTATCAGGTCCCCAGCATTTTACAGACCCCAGTATCAGGCCCCCAGCAAAATACAGACCCCAGTATCGGGCCTCCTGCATATAACAGACCCCAGTATAAGGCCCCAGTATAAGCTTATTACAGACACCGGTATCAGACCCCTGGCATATTAACTTAGTATAAGAGATTGTTATCCAGCTTTTCGCAGGTTTCATATTCCTTCCTGACCTTTAGCTCTCCAAACTCTGCTTATGCTGAGGTGCCGTTACCCCTGGGAAAGCTGCATGATCATCATCATACTAAGTACAAGATGATAGGAAAGCTGGGTAACCCTCACTATACTGAGTATAAGATGCTGGGAAAGCTGGGTGACCACCATCATACTGAGTATAAGATGCCAGGAAAGATCGGTGACCTCCATCATACTGACTACAAGATGCTGGGAAAGTTGGGTAACCTCCATAATACTGAGTAAAAGATGCTGGGAAAGTTGGGTAACCTCCATCATACTGAGTAAAAGATGCTGGGAAAGCTGGGTGATCCCATCACACTGAGTACTAGATGCTGGAAAGCTGGCTGACCCTCATCATACTGAGTACAAGATGCTGGGAAATCTCGGTCACCTTTATCATACTGAGTACAAGATGCTGGAAAGCTGGGTAACCCAATCATACTGACTACAAGATGCTGGGAAAGCTAGGTTACCTCCATCATATTGAGTACAAGATGCTGGGAAAGCTGGGTGACCCCATCATACTGAGTAGAATATGCTGGGAAAGCTGGGTGACCATCATCATACTGATTACAAGATGCTGGGAAAGTTGGGTCACCTCCATCATACTGAGTATAAGATACTGGGAAAGATGGGTGACCCCATCATATTGAGTATAAGATGCTGGGAAAGCTGGTGACCACCATCATATTGAGTACAGGGATTTCCGGGACATTCATTTGTTGGGAACTATACTGACACTACACTAGTGGCAAATCTGCTAAAAAACCGCATCCCCCCCACACACACACACCACCCCATGTACCCTTTAGGGCCTAGTGAACAGTATGCAGAGGGGTTTCCTATATAATACAGTACTCCCCACCCTTCCATGTACTGTTAAAGGTCTGGTGCCCATACAAATACCACCCCCACACCCCCAGCTCTGCATATATGGGTGTCAGGCCTTGAAGAGTACATGGCGGGAATTATATCATACAAGATCCCCTCCCCCTCTCTGTATACTATTCACTAGGCCCTGAATAGTACAGGAAGAGGGGAGATATTTTATAATGTAAACTGATACTGTTTAAAGCCTAGTAGACTCCGCCCCAATGACTCAGAGCCCTGCTCCTAGCTAGTGATGAGCAAATATCCTGATGTTCAGTTTGGAACACAAACACGAATCTAAAAAAATATATATATATTATGATCAGTTCGGTTCGTGTTCGCCAAATAATCATGAACAAATTAAAAACGTACAGCGTACAATTCGGTGCGTACAGGAACCTAGGCCGCCCAATGGGAAAGACAGCTCTGTGACTGAAATGTGTCAGCACACCTTTTATTAATTAGGCAATAACTAATGCTGCGTTTACACAGAACGATTATCGTTCGAATTTTCGCAATAACGATCACATTTGAGCGATAAACACAGTGAACGATCAATCGATAAGCGAGAAATCGTTCATTGTGATCTTTCAACATGTTCTCAACATGGTCGATTGCTAAAAATTTGCAGATCGCTTTGTGTAAACAGTCTTTCAATGATTGACCCTATGTGTGAGATGGGCTTAAGCGATCTTAAAAACTATTGCAATAACGATTTTTCAAGCGATTTTTCTAACGATTTATTCGTCTAAATGCTGATCGTTATAAAAAACAAATTGTTGCTTCAAAATTGTTAGGTGATCGATTGGGCAAATTATCGCTCTGTGTAAACGCAGCATAATGCAGATTCTACACATTTTCCCTGTTAGATTTTATGACAGCCTGTGTGTCTGCTATTCCATAACTATAAAAAAGGCTGCTAGATAGGTCAGTCTGCAATCACATACTATACTATACTATTACATTCATAGATACAGCTTTAGCCTAAGTTCACATGACTGGGCTTTATTGGGGAAAGGCGGCCAGCCTGTTCCTAGTGGATACATAGCCTTAAAGTCATATACAGTAAGTAAATAAGTTACTTATAAGTTAATAATACAAATTATTGGCAAAGATACATGTAAATTATTACATGACATTTAAAGGGAAGCCAAATCTGAAGTATATTACAGCTTGGTGGAAATAGAGCAGTTTAGAAATCTACATAAATCTTTATACCGGAATGGAATGTACTCACCTGAGATCAGTCTCACTGTAGCATCCTGCTTGCTTTGGAAATTCATCCTCCACATTACACCCCATAGTTTTACAGAACTGACAAATCTGAATTGAGAAACAATGAGTTTCCTATTGTAACAGACAGAGCAGCTACCAAAGGCTGAGTGTTTACCTAATGTCTCCTAGGAGCTGGGGGGAGGGCTACAGTGAGTAAACTAACGCTATGCTTTCCTCTCTACTAACCCAGCTTCACCCTGTGAAGTCCATTGTATATATCACATATAGAGTACAGTGTGCACATTTACATTATAATTATACATCAATACACTGTAAGCTAATAATCACCAGAGGTTTTTGATTGGCCAACCATTCTTCCACTTAATAATCAATAAAAAGTTTTGGTATGAAATACTTAACGCTTGACTATAACATGTTTATATATTTTGTAAAAGAAGGATTGCACTTCAACTAACTGGATAAAAGGGGACTATTGAATATACATATTTGTCACATATCTTTGTCACTATTTGACCTTTGAATGATCTACTGTACTCTGTTGACAGCTCAATGCTGCCTAATACCACGTAACACTGAGTAACCCTTACTTCCATTAATGTGCTGTAAAAACAGGAAGGTGTTGAAGAAGAAGACTGCAGCCAGACTGGCCTGTCTGGAAATTGGGAAAGTTGGGTCATAGCATTGATGTTATATTCTGAGACGGCTGCTTGAGAGCGGCCAAGCTGCATTGTAGCTAGGTAATGTGTTCGGAGACTGCTGCTGAGACTGTGAATCTGGGTGACAGCTCAGTGATTATTGTTTTTTAGACTATTTCTGAAAAAGTTGGGTTACCGGTTAGTGATGATCTATTTTGAGACAGCTGCATGGAGTGGGAAAGCTGGTACTATCGTCTGAGACTTAGTCATGATCTTGTCTTTCAGCAGACTGAAACAGCAATGATCAGCCTGGCAACAATCTGCTGCCAGCGCTCCACATAATAGGAGCGGCGGCAGCAGACCGCAGCTGTCTCCTATAGGCTGCCCAGATGATCTGATGATTACCCGGTTAGCACTTGTTTGCTCCTTGTTCCCCACTCGCTGCTGCCGCTATTAGGCTCCATTCACACGGAGTAAAACTGGCGGAATTCCGTGGCAAGCCTCCATAGTCATTATGACACGGAGGCTGGGGGGATGCTCAGAGGGGAAGATTTATTAACAATGCACCCTGGGTGTTGGCCTTCTCCGTGCTGTATGCCCAGCTCAGATGGTGGGTGGGCAGGGGACGTGGAAAGGTGGGGAGGAGGCATGGCTCATTTATCAAGGTTTATGTTTAGAAACCAATGAAAATGTATGTATAATTCCTGCACCAAGCACGGGTCACCCCAGATTCACTAAGAGGTGCCTCTTTGTAAATCCTGTAGGGTGAATGGGGACTAGGCTTTATCTAAGACTAGCGTATGTGTAAATGTCCCCCAGAGAGTGTATATTTAGACTAGACAGTCTAAGAATGCACAAGATTTATCTCTCAGTGCTCCCTGCTGCCAACCTGTACATACAGCAAATACCCTTAGAAAACCTGTCCTGCTCTGGACAGTCCCTGACCCAGGAATGAGCACTGTGTCAGACTGGAAAAAATACTTCCCACAGGGCAGAACTTTCTGCAGGGCATACAGCAGGTGATATGACCAGAGCAAGAATAGCATAAAAGCTCCTAGATGTTCAGGTTGATGCAGGAGATCCAATGCCATTCCACAGCAGGTCCCCAGCAATTACATTTAGCGTCAGTGATTTCTGCTGTTACACCTATCACTGTCCTCCCATCTGTGTTGATAAAAAGAGCACTGCTGAGAAATGACCTGAGCAGAACAAGAAGTCTCAGCTTCATCTCAGGGTGGCCATACACCTTCAATAACTGAAGGTCGAGCGAATGTTCAGCCGGCAGTTATCTTTCCCATACTCCCTAAACACAGGAACATTTGGCCAAACGATCCTGTGTTCTCTTTGTGGAGACGACGGTTAACAATCTGTCAATGGTCAGTTGGGAGAAACCCATACACCTTATACTGGTGGCAGGTACTGCCAACTGAAGTATAAGGTATATTGGGACCTTTAAACCAGGCAAACAAATTATTTTATAATATAGATAGTGAAATGAAAATTTTTGAAAACATTTCCAAAAATTCTGCCATGTTCATCAGCTTAAGTCAGATTCAATAAGACAAATTACAAAAATGAGATATTCAATATTTTTAATTTACAAATAATCCAGCATCTTTCTTGATAGTAGGAGTGCATCTCAAGAGCTTCAGATCTTCTTCCATCACACTTGGCTGAACAACCACTTCTGACTGGACAGTCATAGCTGCGTGGGAATCCAAGCTCCAGATACTGCTCCACTATCCTCCTGTATGAATTTACTGTGTGGAACATAGAAGATTGTCAGCAGAAAAAGGCCAACTAGTCCATCTAGTCTGTCTTTCTATTATTCAATTCATTATTATCCTAGGATAGCTATATGTAAATTCCAGGCAGGTTTACATTCAGTTACATTACATTTTCTAACCACATCTGCTTGGAGGCTGTTCCCAGCATCTACTAACTTTTCAGTAAAGTAATATATTATAATATCGCTTCTGATCTTTCCCCAACTAACCTCATACTGTGTCCCTTTGTTCTTGAGTTCAATTTGTCATTAAGGTCCAGAGCCCCAGGAACACCAGAGAAGCTTCCATGTGTCATATGTGTCCTCCAGAGCCCAGTTTCTCTCTTCAGCTCACAATGAAAGAGAAGCATTAAAAGATGGTGAGATCTTTCAACAGAACACAGCCAAATCTACACAACCACATGTATTGCTTTATATAGGACATAATCTCTTATTTTACTTATATAGAACACCCAAAATTTATACATATGTACAAAATGCAGATACAGGTAAGAAAATATAGGCATGATAACAGCCTTCACCTGTAGCTAACATCTTGCCCATAAATGACAAATATAATGTGTTAACATATTTTTATCCTTCCAATACATCATTTGATTAAAAAAAAAAAAAAAAAAAAAAAAAAAAACAGCTACCCGTAGAACAAGATCACACCCATCAGCCACACAGAGGCTGATGGTAACAGTCTTAGTCGAAGTCTTAGTCGGGTAGTCAAATGTCCAAGGTCTTCTTTGTTGTTCAATTTTCTTTCTGGCTGCTGCATCTTCTTGTACAAAGAGATCCACGGCTACTTCTAGCACATGATCACAGACGTAAGCCACAACTATCATACAGCATACAACATTCTCATGTGCAATATTTGGAAGATAGCAATTTTCGTCTTTAGAAGGCTTCTTCTTTTTTATCCAGTTTTCTTACTGGCCACTGCATCTTTTTTTCAAAAAGGAATCCACAGCTACTTCTAGCACATGATAACAGACAAAGGCCACAATTTCATACAGCATACAACATTCACATGCGCAATATTTGGAAGATAGCCTGTGGTGAGAAATGATGGGTAGCATACCAGTCTTCATCTTTAGCTGAAGGAGCGTAGTCCTTTGTCCCAGGTCTTCTTGTTTAGTCTTCCTTCTGGCCACTGCACCTTCTTGCAGAAGAAATTAACAGCTACTTCTAGCACATGATCACAGACATAAGCCACAACTATCAAACAGCATACAACATTCACATGCGCAATATTTTGAAGATAGCCTGTGGTGAGAAATGACGGATATGATAGCAGTCTTTGTCTTCAAATAGCTTCCTGCCCAAGGAAGTAGTCATCTGTCCCAGGTCTTCTTTGTTGTCCAATTTTCTTTCTGACCACTGAATCTTCTTGCAGAAGAAATCCACAGCTACTTCTAGCACATGATGACAGACATAGGCCACAACTATCATACAGCATACAACATTCACATGTGCAAAATTTGGAAGATAGCCTGTGGTTAGAAATAGAGGATAAGTTAGTCTTCAACTTCAGATTTCTTCTTGCCAAAGGAGGGTAGCCATCTATCCTAGGCCCTCTGTTTTGTTCAGCTTTCTTTCTGCCCACGGCATCTTCTTGCAGAAAGAAATCCACAGCTACTTCTAGCACATGATCACAGACATAAGCCACAACTGTCATACAGCATACAACATTCACATGCGCAATATTTGGAAGATAGCCTGTGGTGAGAAATGATAGGTAGCATACCAGTCTTCATCTTTAGATGAAGGAGGGTAGTCCTCTGTCCCAGGTCTTCTCGTTTCGTCTTCCTTTTGGCCACTGCATCTTCTTGCAGAAGAAATCCACAGCTACTTCTAGCACATGATCACAGACATAAGCCACAACTATCATACAGCATACAACATTCACATGCGCAATATTTGGAAGATAGCCTGTGGTTAGAAATAGCGGATATGTTAGTCTTCAACTTCAGATGTCTTCTTGCCAAAGGAGGGTAGCCATCTATCCTAGGCCCTCTGATTTGTTCAGCTTTCTTTCTGGCCATGGCATCTTATGCAGAAAGAAATCCACAGCTACTTCTAGCACATGATCACAGACATAATCCACAACTATCAAACAGCATACAACATTCACATGTGCAATATTTTGAAGATAGCCTGTGGTGAGAAATGACGGATATGAAAGCAGTCTTTGTCTTCAAATAGATTCCTGCCCAAGGAAGTAGTCATCTGTCCCAGGTCTTCTTTGTTGTCCAATTTTCTTTCTGACCACTGAATCTTCTTGCAGAAGAAATCCACAGCTACTTCTAGCACATGATGACAGACATAAGCCACAACTATCATACAGCATACAACATTCACATGTGCAAAATTTGAAAGATAGCCTGTGGTTAGAAATAGCGGATATGTTAGTCTTCAACTTCAGATTTCTTCTTGCCAAAGGAGGGTAGCCATCTATCCTAGGCCCTCTGTTTTGTTCAGCTTTCTTTTTGGCCACTGCATCTTCTTGCAGAAAGAAATCCACAGCTACTTCTAGCACATGATGACAGACATAAGCCACAACTATCATACAGCATACAACATTCACATGTGCAATATTTGGAATATAGCCTGTGATGAGAAATGATAAGTAGCATACCAGTCTTCATCTTTAGCTAAAGGAGGGTAGCCCTCTGTCTCAGGTCTTCTTGTTTAGTCTTCCTTCTGGCCACTGCATCTTCTTGCAGAAGAAATCCACAGCTACTTCTAGCACATGATCACAGACATAAGCCACAACTATCATACAGCATACAACATTCACATGTGCAAAATTTGGAAGAAATCCTGTGGCGAGAAATGATGGAAATGATAGCAGTCTTCATCTTCAGATGACTTCTTGCCAAAGGAGCGTAGTCATCTGTTCCAGGTCTTCATTTTTATTCAATTTTATTTTAGGCCACTGCATCTTCTAGGAGAAAGAAATCCACAACTACTTCTAGCACATGATCACAGACATAAGCCACAACTATCATACATCATACAACATTCACATGTGCAATATTTGGAAGATAGCATGTTGTGAAAAATGACAGATATAATAACAGTCTTCGGCTTCAGCTGGCTTTAGTCATCTGCTCCAGATCTTCCTTTTTTATGATGGGAAGTATAATAGTCTTTATCCCTAGCTGGAGTATTTCCCTTAGGCGATAGTAACTTGTCCCAGGACTTTTATTAGATTTTCATTCCTGGCAATACAGTGTGTTACAAAGGGAAACCCTAGATTGTGTACCATCTTTAGTTGTGGTATTCTGTGTTCTTTTTCCAAATAATGTATTTATCAGGAGGTTTTTTTATTTTTTTATTTTGCCCAACAAATTTAGCAAAACTTATATTATGGCTACCCCAGCACATACGCTTTGTTGACCACATATTCCTCTAATAAATAACATTGATACAAACTTAAGGCAACCAGTGTTCAGAGCAGAGCAGTGTCGGACTTGCCCACCAGAGGATCCTGCGGTGGGCCCCGAGCTTTAGAACCTGCACTAACACTAACTGACATGTAGTTTCTCACTGTTTTTTCATTGGTGGGCCCCCAGGATCATTTCCTCTGGTGGGCCCCAGATACCCCAGTCCAACACTGGAGCAGAATTGCCCAATCCCCCTATAGTAATGTTAGATAGACGTCACCTGTAGCCTTTGCCCCAGGATCATTCTCTCTCCTGTGTTCGGCATCTTTAAAAAAAGGAGAAACATTTGGGAAGTGTATCAACACTGTTTAACAGAACGACAGTCGTTCCCATAGCAACCAATCAGAGCCCAGCTCTCATTTTATAACATTGTTATTTCCAGCGAACCTTTTAATTAAAAATCTGGTTTATGTCAATGACTAATACATGTGTGTGTGTGTAACATGGATACAAGAATGAAGGTTATTATGGATGTGTCCATAACCATACCTGGTATATTCAGAGTACAGTCATATCCAGTAACAACGCAAAGAAACAGCATTTAATCCCTTTATTAGAAAACAACATAATAGATGTTATACTTTTCCCATTGTCTTCACCATTCATCCCCACCACACCTTGCACACAGTCCCACCTGTATTATGGTTCAGTGGTCTCCATCCTGTGGCACTCCAGCATTCACATGTAGGATGTTGTTCCAATCACGTCCCAGGTGGAGTTGCCTTTGTATCAGTAGATGGAGGACGCTCCTATGATGAATATTTTGGGGTGTGGTTTCTCTGGTGGCAGCAGGCTGTGTATGTGATCTGTATATCTGATCTTTGTTTCCTTGAGATGTTGTCATGTCAACAAGAGGCATTGTGACATCACTTTGTTTTTCTTACTACTTTGGCAGCCAATCAGATTAGAGCTTATAGGTTTTACAATTGAAGCAATGATCTGATTGGTTGCTATGTTCAATGATTGTGGCAGCCAATCAGATTAGTGTTTATAGGTTTGGCACTTGAAGCAATGATCTGATTTGTTGCTATGTTCAATGATTGTGGCAGCCAATCGGATAAGTGCTTATAGGTTTGACAACTGAAGCAATGATCTGATTGGTTGCTTTGGTCAATTATGATACTAATCTTTCTCTATTACAAGAGCTGTAATCACATGATGTCCTATGGGGGGTCATGGGAAATATAATGTAAATAGACACAATGGTGAAATAATGGTATATTAGTGACAGTGGGGAGATTTATCAAACATGGTGTACAAGTGAAACTGGCTCAGTTGCCCCTAGCAACCAATCAGATTCCACCTTTCATTTTCCAAAGAGTCTATGAGGAATGAAAGGTGAAATCTGATTGGTTGCTAGGGACAACTAAGCAAGTTCTACTTTACACCAGTTTGATCATTTTCCCCAGTGTTTCTTTATGTGTGCGGCCTCAGGTGTACAATGTGGTGGTCTGCATCGCATTATGTAACAGAGAAGACGCATCACTACTGGGAAGATTAATAATAACTGTCTACTCACATGATTTGTGGGCAGGGGGCGTGGAAAGGTGGGGAGGAGGCATGGCTCATTTATCAAGGTTTATATTTAGAAACCGATGTAAATTTATGTATAATTCCTGCACCAAGCACGGGTCACCCCAGATTCACTAAGAGGTGCCTCTTTGTAAATCCTGTAGGGTGAATGGGAAATAGGCTTTATCTAAGACTGGCGTAGGTGTAAATGTCCCCCAGAGAGTGTATATTTAGACTAGACAGTCTAAGAATGCACAAGATTTATCTCACAGGGCTCCCTGCTGCCAACCTGTACATACAGCGAATACCCTTAGAAAACCTGTCCTGCTCTGGACAGTTCCTGACCCAGGAATGAGCACTGTGTCACACCAAAAAAATACTTCCCACAGGGCAGAACTTTCTGCAGGGCATACAGCAGGTGATTTGGCCAGGGCAAGAATAGCATAAAAGCTCCTAGATGTTCAGGTTCATGCAGGAGATCCAATGCTATTCCAGAGCAGGTCCCCAGCAATTACATTTAGCATACCTCCCAACCGTCCCGGATCAAGCGGGACTCTCCCGATTTTCGGGTGATGTCCCGCTGTCCCGGAACGGCCCCCCTGTGTCCCGCCACCCCCCCTCATGGCGTCACTGAAGCTATCTGACAGTGTCGGCGGCCCCTGCGGCTGCTGACAGTGTCAGATGGCTTCAGGGAGCAGACAGTCACATGCAGAGAGCTTCTGGAGCACACAGCCTCTGTTACAGGAGCTGTGACCACATATACTATATACCTGTGCCAGGTATATAGTATATACTGATAGCAGGCATTCACTGAGCTCTCACTGTATCTAAAGACCATTTGGACATTAGCATTTCAAAGGCCCAGAGTCCAGGAAGAAGCTAATTTAACTAGTTGGTCACCATTCTTCATGCCCCCACTGTAAGGTATATGAGTGGTCTTAGGGTGGAGTCCATAGATGGGTTGGGACAATTCCTAGGGGATATAAACCATGTTATACTCTAGGTCTCGCTCTCTTTCCTGCGGCCCTGGACGAACAAGCACTTAGGAACAGGTATAATATATGTGGCCTTCTGTGTGTGTATATAGCAATATAAGTATAATAGCATCACAGTAGACTGTATACGTGTACATATAGATATTCTAGGTATAAGTGTGTGTTGCTATAGATATATATGCTGTTTATGCATGAGTTTCTATATGTACATGTAATAGTGGTCGGCTGCTGGATGTGGCTTTGTTAGTAAGTATAGATCCAGGATACGGTGTGGGATCTGGATATATGTTATACTGTATATACATACACATTATTGGTCACATGGTGCTTGGTATCCAGGGGGGTAGGAAAGGAGGCAGCTGTGTGTGGTTGTGATCTCTATGTAATGTATTGTATTTGTATATAATGTATAATGTCCTTGTCATCTTTGTTAGTTGTTGGTAAAGTTGTTTTATATATATCTGCGAGGGTTGTATGTTACTCCAGTAGTGGAAGAAGGACCGGTGGGTGTGTATACTATATATAATACAGAGTAAGCGGCCTATACAGGAAACAAAGGTACTAGACTAGGAGCGGACCAAAGGGACATACCAGAACCAAAATCAATCCCTTTATCAGCCTCACACACAGGTCAGCTGCTGCCCCGGAAGCTCTCTGCTCCAGCCCCGCACAGTACCTGCATTCCTCTTCTCTCCTCCTCTCTCCTGTTTGCTGCCGCGGCTGCTGGTGACGTCACAGGTCAGTGAAAGGTCAGAGAGAAGAAGAAAGCAGGAGCCGCGGGGCTGGAGCTGCGGGGGCAGGGGGCTGTGTGTCAGGCTGCCTCTCTCCTGCTCTGTTCCTGACTACCTGTGACCACAGCAGCAGCTGGGAGAAGACAGACAGCTCAGTGACTGATCCCTGACTAGGTGAGTCTATTTTTTTTTATTATTTTCTATTAGGGATGGGTCTGCCTGGAAGGGGGGGGGGGGTGGATACTAAACTGGGACCTATTATGAGAGGGGGGATTACTACACTGGGACCTATGATGGGGGGATACTACACTGGGACATATGATGGGGGAGATACTACACTGGGACCTATGATGGGGGGGATACTACACTGAGACCTATGATGGGGGGATACTACACCTATGATGAGAGGAGGGATTACTACACTGGGACCTATGATGGGGGGATACTACACTGGGACCTATGATGGGGGGATACTACACTGGGACCTATGATGGGGGGGATACTACACTGGGACCTATGATGGGGGGGGGGATACTACACTGGGACCTATGATGGGGGGGGGATACTACACTGGGACCTATGATGGGGGGGGAATACTACACTGGGACCTATGATTGGGGGGAATACTACACTGGGACCTATGATGGGGGGGAATACTACAGTGGGACCTATGATGAGAGGGGGGATTACTACACTGGGACCTATGATGGGGGGATACTACACTGGGACCTATGATGGGGGGATACTACACTGGGACCTATGATGGGGGGGATACTACACTGGGACCTATGATGGGGGGGATACTACACTGGGACCTATGATGGGGGGATACTACACTGGGACCAATGATGGGGGGGATAATACACTGGGACCTATAATGGGGGGGATACTACACTGGGACCTATGATGGGGGGATACTACACTGGGACCTATGGTGAGGGGGGGATACTACACTGGGACCTATGATGGGGAGGATACTACACTGGGACATATGATGGGGGGGATTACTACACTGGGACCTATGATGGGGGGGGGATTACTACACTGGGACCTATGATGGGGGGGGATTACTACACTGGGACCTATGATGGGGGGGATTACTACACTGGGACCTATGATGGGGGGGATTACTACAATGGGACCTATGATGAGGGGGGATTACTACACTGGGACCTATGATGGGGGGGGGAATACTACACTGGGACCTATGATGGGGGGATACTACACTGGGACCTATGATGGGGGGGATACTACACTGGGACCTATGATGGGGGGGATTACTACAGTGGGACCTATGATGAGGGGGGGATTACTACACTGGGACCTATGATGGGGGGGGGGATA
Source organism: Dendropsophus ebraccatus (assembly GCF_027789765.1). Lineage (NCBI taxonomy): Eukaryota > Metazoa > Chordata > Amphibia > Anura > Hylidae > Dendropsophus > Dendropsophus ebraccatus. The sequence continues at coordinate 48,333,582 of NC_091462.1, forward strand.
CTACACTGGGACCTCTGATGGGGGGGAATACTACACTGGGACCTTTGATGGGGGGATACTACACTGGGACCTATGATGGGGGGATACTACACTGGGACCTATGATGGGGGGGGATACTACACTGGGACCTATGATGGGGGGGAATACTACACTGGGACCTATGATGGGGGGGATTACTACACTGGGACCTATGATGGGGGGGATTACTACACTGGGACCTATGATGGGGGGGATTACTACACTGGGACCTATGATGGGGGGCGGGATACTACACTGGGACCTATGATGGGGGGGGATACTGCACTGGGACCTATGATGAGAGGGGGGATTACTACACTGGGACCTATGATGAGAGGGGGATTACTACACTGGGACCTATGATGAGAGGGGGGATTACTACACTGGGACCTATGATGGGGGGGGGATTACTACACTGGGACCTATGATGAGAGGGGGGATTACTACACTGGGACCTATGATGAGAGGGGGATTACTACACTGGGACCTATGATGAGAGGGGGGATTACTACACTGGGACCTATGATGAGAGGGGGGATTACTACACTGGGACCTATGATGGGGGGGGATTACTACCCCGGGACCTATGATGGGGGGGATACTACACTGGGACCTATGATGGGGGGGGGAATACTACACTGGGACCTATGATGGGGGGATACTACACTGGGACCTATGATGGGGGGATACTACACTGGGACCTATGATGGGGGGATACTACACTAGGACCTATGATGGGGGGGATACTACACTGGGACCTATGATGGGGGGAATACTACAGTGGGACCTATGATGGGGGGGATTCCTACACTGGGACCTATGATGGGGGGGATTACTACACTGGGGCCTATGATGGGGGGGATTACTACACTGGGACCTATGATGGGGGGGATACTACACTGGGACCTATGATGGGGGGGATACTACACTGGGACCTATGATGAGAGGGGGGATTACTACACTGGGACCTACGATGAGAGGGGGGATTACTACACTGGGACCTATGATGAGAGGGGGGATTACTACACTGGGATTAACAAAGTGAGGGGGGATTACTACAGGGGGATTAACAAATGGGGGATTACTACGGGGGATTTACTAGGGAGAGGGGGGATTGCTACAGTGTGTGGGGGAGATGGGGGCTACTACAGTGTGTCCTATGGGGAGATGGGGGTTACTACAGTGGGATATGGAGGCACAGAGGGGTCTGTACCATATGGGCACAGAGAGTTACTGTGAAGCAGATGAGGATGATACTGGAGAGAGGAGCCTAAAATGTTTGTCTCGCAGATGGCCGGAGAGGTTTTCAAGATGGCCGTGCATGATGGCGAAGAACCACAAAAGTGATCAACAAGAGAAGACGTCCCCTGTGAGTCACTGAATAACTGCAATATAATCACCTATAAGGACAGCAGGTATACAGCCTCATCTACCGCTATATGGTCAGTGCTGAGGGAGAGAACTGCTCTGTGTATAGTGGATGTTATGTAGTAATGGTATAAGGGGGGATAAGTCACTATGTGGTGAAGATCTGGTGGTAAAATTTGTTTCCTATATAATGGTAATAGGTGATGCGGTTATGGAGGTGTGGCTATGGGGGCGTGTCTATAGGGGGCGTGGCCCATTGCCTTGACTGTCCCTCTTTCCTTCCAGCAAAAGTTGGGAGGTATGCATTTAGCGTCAGTGATTTCTGCTGTTACACCTATCACTGTTCTCCCATCTGTGTTGATAAAAAGAGCACTGCTGAGAAATGACCTGTGCAGAACAAGAAGTCTCAGCTTCATCTCAGGGTGGCCATACACCTTCAATAACTGAAGGTCGAGCGAATGTTCAGCCGGCAGTTATCTTTCCCATACTCCCTAAACACAGGAACATTTGGCCAAACGATCCTGTGTTCTCTTTGCGGAGACGACGGTTAATAATCTTTCAATGGTCAGTTGGGAGACACCCATACACCTTATACTGGTGGCAGGTACTGCCAACTGAAGTTTAAAGTATATTGGGACCTTTAACCCCTAGACGACCCTGGACGTAGGGTTACGTCATGGAAGTCTGTCCCCAGACGACCCATGACGTAACCTTACGTCATGGGTGTTATTCCCGCTATGAAGCGCGCTCCGGAGCGGAGCGCGCTTCATAGGAGGTGGGGGCCTGCTGCAGTGAGCAGCCGGGACCTCACCGGTAATGACACGCTGCAGCGATCGCGCTGCCGCGTGTCATTAACCCCTTAAACGCCGCGATCGCGGCGCGACCGCAGCGTTTAAGTGTAAGTGACAGGGGGAGTCCACTGTCACTTACCGATCGTGACCCCCGCAGTGTGACTGCGGGGGTCCCGATCGGTAAAACGGACTGCTGGAGGTCTCTCACCTGCCTCCGTGCGGTCCGATCGGCGATCTGCTACTCTAAGCCTGCACAGGCAGGCTCAATGAGCAGATCGCCGATAACACTGATCAATGCTATGCCTATGGCATAGCATTCATCAGTGTAGAAATCAAACTAATGTATGTACAAGTCCCCCAAAGGGACTTCAAAAGTGTAAAAAAAAAAAAGTTCAAAACACTATTACACTACCCCAAAACCCCTCCCCCAATAAAAGTCTAAATCACCCCCCTTTCCCATTATATAAATAAAACATATAAAAATGAATAAATAGATAAACATATAATATACCGTAGCGTGCGTAATTGTCCGATCTATTAAAATATAACAAGCGTCATTGCGACCGGTAAACGGCGTACACGAAAAGAGGGGAAAAAGTGCGCAGATTACCGATTTTATGTTACATTATATATTAAAAAAAATCAATAAAAAGTGATCAAAACGTCCGATCTTCACAAATATGGTATTAATAAAAACTAGAGATCATGGCGGAAAAAATGACACCCCATACAGCCCCATAGGTGAAAAAATAAAACCGTTATAAGCGTCACAATAGGCCCATTTTATTAATATTTAATTGCCAAAAAAAAGGTTTCATAAAAAAAAATATATATAACATTAGAGAATCTGTGTAACCTGCATATGGTTGTGTTCGGGCTGACCTATAGAATAATAGTGTCATGTCGCTGTTACCATATAGTGCATTACGTAGACACAGGAACCCCCCAAACGTTACCATATTGCATTCTTTCTTACGATTTCACCTATTTATATCTTCATAAATAATATATTTGGAATTCCATCATACATGTTATGGTAAAATGAATGACGCCATTACAAAGTACAACTATTCCTGTAAAAAAAAAGCACTTACATGGCTTTTAGATAGAAAACTGAGAGTGCTAGAGCTCTTAGAAGGGGAGGAGGGAAAAACGAAAGCACTAAGATCAAAATTTGCGCGGTCCACTGGGTCATTTTGGGCCTGGTCCTCAAAGGGTTAAACCAGGCAAACAAAACTGAAGATCTCAGGATTATTTTATAATATAGATAGTGAAATGAAAGTTTTTGAAAACATTACAAAAAATTCTGCCATGTTCATCAGCTTAAAGGGGTAGTCCACCCCAAAAAAATTTCTTTCAAATCAACTGCTGCCATGAAGTGCCAGAGATTTGTAATTTACTTCTATTAAAAAATCTCAAGCCTTCCAGTACTTATCAGCTGTTGTATGCCCAACAGGAAGTTGTATTATTTACAGTCTAGAGAGCAGGAGAGGTTTTCTATGGGGATTTGCTACTGCTCTGGACAGTTCCTGACATGGACAGAGGTGGCAGCAGAGAGCGCTGTGTCAGACTGGAAAGAAAACACCACTTTCTGCTGGACAAACAGCAGCTGATAAGTACTGGAAGACTTAAGATTTTTTAATAGAAGTGAATTACAAATCTCTGGCACTTTATGGCACCAGTTGATTTGAAAGAAAATTTTTTTGGGTGGACTACCCCTTTAAGTCAGATTCAATAAAACAAATTACAAAAATGAGACGTTCAATAGTTTTAATTTACAAATAACCCAGCATCTTTCTTGATAGTAGGAGTGCATCTCAAGAGCTTCAGATCTTCTTCCATCACACTTGGCTGAACAACCACTTCTGACTGGACAGTCATAGCTGCGTGGGAATCCAAGCTCCAGATACTGCTCCACCATCCTCCTGTATGAATTTACTGTGTGGAACATAGAAGATTGTCAGCAGAAAAAGGCCAACTAGTCCATCTAGTCTGTCTTTCTATTATTCAATTTATTATTATCCTAGGATAGCTATATGTAAATTCCAGGCAGGTTTACATTCAGTTACATTACATTTTCTAACCACATCTGCTTGGAGGCTGTTCCCAGCATCTACTAACTTTTCAGTAAAGTAATATATTATAATATCGCTTCTGATCTTTCCCCAACTAACCTCATACTGTGTCCCTTTGTTCTTGAGTTCAATTTGTCATTAAGGTCCAGAGCCCCAGGAACACCAGAGAAGCTTCCATGTGTCATATGTGTCCTCCAGAGCCCAGTTTCTCTCTTCAGCTCACAATGAAAGAGAAGCATTAAAAGATGGTGAGATCTTTCAACAGAACACAGCCAAATCTACACAACCACATGTATTGCTTTATATAGGACATAATCTCTTATTTTACTTATATAGAACACCCAAAATTTATACATATGTACAAAATGCAGATACAGGTAAGAAAATATAGGCATGATAACAGCCTTCACCTGTAGCTAACATCTTGCCCATAAATGACAAATATAATGTGTTAACACATTTTTATCCTTCCAATACATTATTTGATTTAAAAAAAAAAAAAAAAAAAAGCAGCTACCCGTAGAACAAGATCACACCCATCAGCCACACAGAGGCTGATGGTAACAGTCTTAGTCGAAGTCTTAGTCGGGTAGTCAAATGTCCAAGGTCTTCTTTGTTGTTCAATTTTCTTTCTGGCTGCTGCATCTTCTTGTACAAAGAGATCCACGGCTACTTCTAGCACATGATCACAGACGTAAGCCACAACTATCATACAGCATACAACATTCTCATGTGCAATATTTGGAAGATAGCAATTTTCGTCTTTAGAAGGCTTCTTCTTTTTTATCCAGTTTTCTTACTGGCCACTGCATCTTTTTTTCAGAAAGGAATCCACAGCTACTTCTAGCACATGATAACAGACAAAGGCCACAATTTCATACAGCATACAACATTCACATGCGCAATATTTGGAAGATAGCCTGTGGTGAGAAATGATGGGTAGCATACCAGTCTTCATCTTTAGCTGAAGGAGCGTAGTCCTTTGTCCCAGGTCTTCTTGTTTAGTCTTCCTTCTGGCCACTGCATCTTCTTGCAGAAGAAATTAACAGCTACTTCTAGCACATGATCACAGACATAAGCCACAACTATCAAACAGCATACAACATTCACATGCGCAATATTTTGAAGATAGCCTGTGGTGAGAAATAACGGATATGATAGCAGTCTTTGTCTTCAAATAGCTTCCTGCCCAAGGAAGTAGTCATCTGTCCCAGGTCTTCTTTGTTGTCCAATTTTCTTTCTGACCACTGAATCTTCTTGCAGAAGAAATCCACAGCTACTTCTAGCACATGATGACAGACATAGGCCACAACTATCATACAGCATACAACATTCACATGTGCAAAATTTGGAAGATAGCCTGTGGTTAGAAATAGAGGATAAGTTAGTCTTCAACTTCAGATTTCTTCTTGCCAAAGGAGGGTAGCCATCTATCCTAGGCCCTCTGTTTTGTTCAGCTTTCTTTCTGGCCACGGCATCTTCTTGCAGAAAGAAATCCACAGCTACTTCTAGCACATGATCACAGACATAAGCCACAACTGTCATACAGCATACAACATTCACATGCGCAATATTTGGAAGATAGCCTGTGGTGAGAAATGATAGGTAGCATACCAGTCTTCATCTTTAGATGAAGGAGGGTAGTCCTCTGTCCCAGGTCTTCTCGTTTCGTCTTCCTTTTGGCCACTGCATCTTCTTGCAGAAGAAATCCACAGCTACTTCTAGCACATGATCACAGACATAAGCCACAACTATCATACAGCATACAACATTCACATGCGCAATATTTGGAAGATAGCCTGTGGTTAGAAATAGAGGATAAGTTAGTCTTCAACTTCAGATGTCTTCTTGCCAAAGGAGGGTAGCCATCTATCCTAGGCCCTCTGATTTGTTCAGCTTTCTTTCTGGCCATGGCATCTTATGCAGAAAGAAATCCACAGCTACTTCTAGCACATGATCACAGACATAATCCACAACTATCAAACAGCATACAACATTCACATGTGCAATATTTTGAAGATAGCCTGTGGTGAGAAATGACGGATATGAAAGCAGTCTTTGTCTTCAAATAGATTCCTGCCCAAGGAAGTAGTCATCTGTCCCAGGTCTTCTTTGTTGTCCAATTTTCTTTCTGACCACTGAATCTTCTTGCAGAAGAAATCCACAGCTACTTCTAGCACATGATGACAGACATAAGCCACAACTATCATACAGCATACAACATTCACATGTGCAAAATTTGAAAGATAGCCTGTGGTTAGAAATAGCGGATATGTTAGTCTTCAACTTCAGATTTCTTCTTGCCAAAGGAGGGTAGCCATCTATCCTAGGCCCTCTGTTTTGTTCAGCTTTCTTTTTGGCCACTGCATCTTCTTGCAGAAAGAAATCCACAGCTACTTCTAGCACATGATGACAGACATAAGCCACAACTATCATACAGCATACAACATTCACATGTGCAATATTTGGAATATAGCCTGTGATGAGAAATGATAAGTAGCATACCAGTCTTCATCTTTAGCTAAAGGAGGGTAGCCCTCTGTCTCAGGTCTTCTTGTTTAGTCTTCCTTCTGGCCACTGCATCTTCTTGCAGAAGAAATCCACAGCTACTTCTAGCACATGATCACAGACATAAGCCACAACTATCATACAGCATACAACATTCACATGTGCAAAATTTGGAAGAAATCCTGTGGCGAGAAATGATGGAAATGATAGCAGTCTTCATCTTCAGATGACTTCTTGCCAAAGGAGCGTAGTCATCTGTTCCAGGTCTTCATTTTTATTCAATTTTATTTTAGGCCACTGCATCTTCTAGGAGAAAGAAATCCACAACTACTTCTAGCACATGATCACAGACATAGGCCACAACTATCATACATCATACAACATTCACATGTGCAATATTTGGAAGATAGTATGTTGTGAAAAATGACAGATATAATAACAGTCTTCGGCTTCAGCTGGCTTTAGTCATCTGCTCCAGATCTTCCTTTTTTATGATGGGAAGTATAATAGTCTTTATCCCTAGCTGGAGTATTTCCCTTAGGCGATAGTAACTTGTCCCAGGACTTTTATTAGATTTTCATTCCTGGCAATACAGTGTGTTACAAAGGGAAACCCTAGATTGTGTACCATCTTTAGTTGTGGTATTCTGTGTTCTTTTTCCAAATAATGTATTTATCAGGAGGTTTTTTATTTTTTTATTTTGCCCAACAAATTTAGCAAAACTTATATTATGGCTACCCCAGCACATACGCTTTGTTGACCACATATTCCTCTAATAAATAACATTGATACAAACTTAAGGCAACCAGTGTTCAGAGCAGAGCAGTGTCGGACTTGCCCACCAGAGGATCCTGCGGTGGGCCCCTAGCTTTAGAACCTGCACTAACACTAACTGACATGTAGTTTCTCACTGTTTTTTCATTGGTGGGCCCCCAGGATCATTTCCTCTGGTGGGCCCCAGATACCCCAGTCCAACACTGGAGCAGAATTGCCCAATCCCCCTATAGTAATGTTAGATAGACGTCACCTGTAGCCTTTGCCCCAGGATCATTCTCTCTCCTGTGTTCGGCATCTTTAAAAAAAAGAAGAAACATTTGGGAAGTGTATCAACACTGTTTAACAGAACGACAGTCGTTCCCATAGCAACCAATCAGAGCCCAGCTCTCATTTTATAACATTGTTATTTCCAGCGAACCTTTTAATTAAAAATCTGGTTTATGTCAATGACTAATACATGTGTGTGTGTGTAACATGGATACAAGAATGAAGGTTATTATGGATGTGTCCATAACCATACCTGGTATATTCAGAGTACAGTCATATCCAGTAACAACGCAAAGAAACAGCATTTAATCCCTTTATTAGAAAACAACATAATAGATGTTATACTTTTCCCATTGTCTTCACCATTCATCCCCACCACACCTTGCACACAGTCCCACCTGTATTATGGTTCAGTGGTCTCCATCCTGTGGCACTCCAGCATTCACATGTAGGATGTTGTTCCAATCACGTCCCAGGTGGAGTTGCCTTTGTATCAGTAGATGGAGGACGCTCCTATGATGAATATTTTGGGGTGTGGTTTCTCTGGTGGCAGCAGGCTGTGTATGTGATCTGTATATCTGATCTTTGTTTCCTTGAGATGTTGTCATGTCAACAAGAGGCATTGTGACATCACTTTGTTTTTCTTACTACTTTGGCAGCCAATCAGATTAGAGCTTATAGGTTTTACAATTGAAGCAATGATCTGATTGGTTGCTATGTTCAATGATTGTGGCAGCCAATCAGATTAGTGTTTATAGGTTTGGCACTTGAAGCAATGATCTGATTTGTTGCTATGTTCAATGATTGTGGCAGCCAATCGGATAAGTGCTTATAGGTTTGACAACTGAAGCAATGATCTGATTGGTTGCTTTGGTCAATTATGATACTAATCTTTCTCTATTACAAGAGCTGTAATCACATGATGTCCTATGGGGGGTCATGGGAAATATAATGTAAATAGACACAATGGTGAAATAATGGTATATTAGTGACAGTGGGGAGATTTATCAAACATGGTGTACAAGTGAAACTGGCTCAGTTGCCCCTAGCAACCAATCAGATTCCACCTTTCATTTTCCAAAGAGTCTATGAGGAATGAAAGGTGAAATCTGATTGGTTGCTAGGGACAACTAAGCAAGTTCTACTTTACACCAGTTTGATCATTTTCCCCAGTGTTTCTTTATGTGTGCGGCCTCAGGTGTACAATGTGGTGGTCTGCATCGCATTATGTAACAGAGAAGACGCATCACTACTGGGAAGATTAATAATAACTGTCTACTCACATGATTTGTGGGCAGGGGGCGTGGAAAGGTGGGGAGGAGGCATGGCTCATTTATCAAGGTTTATATTTAGAAACCGATGTAAATTTATGTATAATTCCTGCACCAAGCACGGGTCACCCCAGATTCACTAAGAGGTGCCTCTTTGTAAATCCTGTAGGGTGAATGGGAAATAGGCTTTATCTAAGACTGGCGTAGGTGTAAATGTCCCCCAGAGAGTGTATATTTAGACTAGACAGTCTAAGAATGCACAAGATTTATCTCACAGTGCTCCCTGCTGCCAACCTGTACATACAGCAAATACCCTTAGAAAACCTGTCCTGCTCTGGACAGTTCCTGACCCAGGAATGAGCACTGTGTCACACCAAAAAAATACTTCCCACAGGGCAGAACTTTCTGCAGGGCATACAGCAGGTGATTTGGCCAGGGCAAGAATAGCATAAAAGCTCCTAGATGTTCAGGTTGATGCAGGAGATCCAATGCTATTCCAGAGCAGGTCCCCAGCAATTACATTTAGCATACCTCCCAACCGTCCCGGATCAAGCGGGACTCTCCCGATTTTCGGGTGATGTCCCGCTGTCCCGGAACGGCCCCCCTGTGTCCCGCCACCCCCCCTCATGGCGTCACTGAAGCTATCTGACAGTGTCGGCGGCCCCTGCGGCTGCTGACAGTGTCAGATGGCTTCAGGGAGCAGACAGTCACATGCAGAGAGCTTCTGGAGCACACAGCCTCTGTTACAGGAGCTGTGACCACATATACTATATACCTGTGCCAGGTATATAGTATATACTGATAGCAGGCATTCACTGAGCTCTCACTGTATCTAAAGACCATTTGGACATTAGCATTTCAAAGGCCCAGAGTCCAGGAAGAAGCTAATTTAACTAGTTGGTCACCATTCTTCATGCCCCCACTGTAAGGTATATGAGTGGTCTTAGGGTGGAGTCCATAGATGGGTTGGGACAATTCCTAGGGGATATAAACCATGTTATACTCTAGGTCTCGCTCTCTTTCCTGCGGCCCTGGACGAACAAGCACTTAGGAACAGGTATAATATATGTGGCCTTCTGTGTGTGTGTATATAGCAATATAAGTATAATAGCATCACAGTAGACTGTATACGTGTACATATAGATATTCTAGGTATAAGTGTGTGTTGCTATAGATATATATGCTGTTTATGCATGAGTTTCTATATGTACATGTACTAGTGGTCGGCTGCTGGATGTGGCTTTGTTAGTAAGTATAGATCCAGGATACGGTGTGGGATCTGGATATATGTTATACTGTATATACATACACATTATTGGTCACATGGTGCTTGGTATCCAGGGGGGTAGGAAAGGAGGCAGCTGTGTGTGGTTGTGATCTCTATGTAATGTATTGTATTTGTATATAATGTATAATGTCCTTGTCATCTTTATGTTGTTAGTAAAGTTGTTTTATATATATCTGCGAGGGTTGTATGTTACTCCAGTAGTGGAAGAAGGACCGGTGGGTGTGTATACTATATATAATACAGAGTAAGCGGCCTATACAGGAAACAAAGGTACTAGACTAGGAGCGGACCAAAGGGACATACCAGAACCAAAATCAATCCCTTTATCAGCCTCACACACAGGTCAGCTGCTGCCCCGGAAGCTCTCTGCTCCAGCCCCGCACAGTACCTGCATTCCTCTTCTCTCCTCCTCTCTCCTGTTTGCTGCCGCGGCTGCTGGTGACGTCACAGGTCAGTGAAAGGTCAGAGAGAAGAAGAAAGCAGGAGCCGCGGGGCTGGAGCTGCGGGGGCAGGGGGCTGTGTGTCAGGCTGCCTCTCTCCTGCTCTGTTCCTGACTACCTGTGACCACAGCAGCAGCTGGGAGAAGACAGACAGCTCAGTGACTGATCCCTGACTAGGTGAGTCTATTTTTTTTAATTATTTTCTATTAGGGATGGGTCTGCCTGGAAGGGGGAGGGGTGGATACTAAACTGGGACCTATTATGAGAGGGGGGATTACTACACTGGGACCTATGATGGGGGGATACTACACTGGGACATATGATGGGGGAGATACTACACTGGGACCTATGATGGGGGGGATACTACACTGAGACCTATGATGGGGGGATACTACACCTATGATGAGAGGAGGGATTACTACACTGGGACCTATGATGGGGGGATACTACACTGGGACCTATGATGGGGGGATACTACACTGGGACCTATGATGGGGGGGATACTACACTGGGACCTATGATGGGGGGATACTACACTGGGACCTATGATGGGGGGGGGGATACTACACTGGGACCTATGATGGGGGGGGAATACTACACTGGGACCTATGATTGGGGGGAATACTACACTGGGACCTATGATGGGGGGGAATACTACAGTGGGACCTATGATGAGAGGGGGGATTACTACACTGGGACCTATGATGGGGGGATACTACACTGGGACCTATGATGGGGGGATACTACACTGGGACCTATGAGGGGGGGGATACTACACTGGGACCTATGATGGGGGGGATACTACACTGGGACCTATGATGGGGGGATACTACACTGGGACCAATGATGGGGGGGATAATACACTGGGACCTATAATGGGGGGGATACTACACTGGGACCTATGATGGGGGGATACTACACTGGGACCTATGGTGAGGGGGGGATACTACACTGGGACCTATGATGGGGAGGATACTACACTGGGACATATGATGGGGGGGATTACTACACTGGGACCTATGATGGGGGGGGGGATTACTACACTGGGACCTATGATGGGGGGGGATTACTACACTGGGACCTATGATGGGGGGGGATTACTACACTGGGACCTATGATGGGGGGGATTACTACAATGGGACCTATGATGAGGGGGGATTACTACACTGGGACCTATGATGGGGGGGGGAATACTACACTGGGACCTATGATGGGGGGATACTACACTGGGACCTATGATGGGGGGGATACTACACTGGGACCTATGATGGGGGGGATTACTACAGTGGGACCTATGATGAGGGGGGGATTACTACACTGGGACCTATGATGGGGGGGGGATACTACACTGGGACCTCTGATGGGGGGGAATACTACACTGGGACCTTTGATGGGGGGATACTACACTGGGACCTATGATGGGGGGATACTACACTGGGACCTATGATGGGGGGGGATACTACACTGGGACCTATGATGGGGGGGAATACTACAGTGGGACCTATGATGGGGGGGATTACTACACTGGGACCTATGATGGGGGGGATTACTACACTGGGACCTATGATGGGGGGGATTACTACACTGGGACCTATGATGGGGGGCGGGATACTACACTGGGACCTATGATGGGGGGGGATACTGCACTGGGACCTATGATGAGAGGGGGGATTACTACACTGGGACCTATGATGAGAGGGGGGATTACTACACTGGGACCTATGATGGGGGGGGGGATTACTACACTGGGACCTATGATGAGAGGGGGGATTACTACACTGGGACCTATGATGAGAGGGGGATTACTACACTGGGACCTATGATGAGAGGGGGGATTACTACACTGGGACCTATGATGAGAGGGGGGATTACTACACTGGGACCTATGATGGGGGGGGATTACTACCCCGGGACCTATGATGGGGGGGATACTACACTGGGACCTATGATGGGGGGGGGAATACTACACTGGGACCTATGATGGGGGGATACTACACTGGGACCTATGATGGGGGGATACTACACTGGGACCTATGATGGGGGGATACTACACTAGGACCTATGATGGGGGGGGATACTACACTGGGACCTATGATGGGGGGAATACTACAGTGGGACCTATGATGGGGGGGATTCCTACACTGGGACCTATGATGGGGGGGATTACTACACTGGGGCCTATGATGGGGGGGATTACTACACTGGGACCTATGATGGGGGGGATACTACACTGGGACCTATGATGGGGGGGGGGGGATACTACACTGGGACCTATGATGAGAGGGGGGATTACTACACTGGGACCTATGATGAGAGGGGGGATTACTACACTGGGACCTATGATGAGAGGGGGGATTACTACACTGGGATTAACAAAGTGAGGGGGGATTACTACAGGGGGATTAACAAATGGGGGATTACTACGGGGGATTTACTAGGGAGAGGGGGGATTGCTACAGTGTGTGGGGGAGATGGGGGCTACTACAGTGTGTCCTATGGGGAGATGGGGGTTACTACAGTGGGATATGGAGGCACAGAGGGGTCTGTACCATATGGGCACAGAGAGTTACTGTGAAGCAGATGAGGATGATACTGGAGAGAGGAGCCTAAAATGTTTGTCTCGCAGATGGCCGGAGAGGTTTTCAAGATGGCCGTGCATGATGGCGAAGAACCACAAAAGTGATCAACAAGAGAAGACGTCCCCTGTGAGTCACTGAATAACTGCAATATAATCACCTATAAGGACAGCAGGTATACAGCCTCATCTACCGCTATATGGTCAGTGCTGAGGGAGAGAACTGCTCTGTGTATAGTGGATGTTATGTAGTAATGGTATAAGGGGGGATAAGTCACTATGTGGTGAAGATCTGGTGGTAAAATTTGTTTCCTATATAATGGTAATAGGTGATGCGGTTATGGAGGTGTGGCTATGGGGGCGTGTCTATAGGGGGCGTGGCCCATTGCCTTGACTGTCCCTCTTTCCTTCCAGCAAAAGTTGGGAGGTATGCATTTAGCGTCAGTGATTTCTGCTGTTACACCTATCACTGTTCTCCCATCTGTGTTGATAAAAAGAGCACTGCTGAGAAATGACCTGTGCAGAACAAGAAGTCTCAGCTTCATCTCAGGGTGGCCATACACCTTCAATAACTGAAGGTCGAGCGAATGTTCAGCCGGCAGTTATCTTTCCCATACTCCCTAAACACAGGAACATTTGGCCAAACGATCCTTTGTTCTCTTTGTGGAGATGACGGTTAATAATCTTTCAATGGTCAGTTGGGAGACACCCATACACCTTATACTGGTGGCAGGTACTGCCAACTGAAGTTTAAAGTATATTGGGACCTTTAACCCCTAGACGACCCTGGACGTAGGGTTACGTCATGGAAGTCTGTCCCCAGACGACCCATGACGTAACCTTACGTCATGGGTGTTATTCCCGCTATGAAGCGCGCTCCGGAGCGGAGCGCGGTTCATAGGAGGTGGGGGCCGGCTGCAGTGAGCAGCCGGGACCTCACCGGTAATGACAAGCTGCAGCGATCGCGCTGCCGCGTGTCATTAACCCCTTAAACGCCGCGATCGCGGCGCGACCGCAGCGTTTAAGTGTAAGTGACAGGGGGAGTCCCCTGTCACTTACCGATCGTGACCCCCGCAGTGTGACTGCGGGGGTCCCGATCGGTAAAACGGACTGCTGGAGGTCTCTCACCTGCCTCCGTGCGGTCCGATCGGCGATCTGCTACTCTAAGCCTGCACAGGCAGGCTCAATGAGCAGATCGCCGATAACACTGATCAATGCTATGCCTATGGCATAGCATTCATCAGTGTAGAAATCAAACTAATGTATGTACAAGTCCCCCAAAGGGACTTCAAAAGTGTAAAAAAAAAAAAGTTCAAAACACTATTACACTACCCCAAAACCCCTCCCCCAATAAAAGTCTAAATCACCCCCCTTTCCCATTATATAAATAAAACATATAAAAATGAATAAATAGATAAACATATAATATACCGTAGCGTGCGTAATTGTCCGATCTATTAAAATATAACAAGCGTCATTGCGACCGGTAAACGGCGTACACGAAAAGAGGGGAAAAAGTGCGCAGATTACCGATTTTATGTTACATTATATATTAAAAAAAATCAATAAAAAGTGATCAAAACGTCCGATCTTCACAAATATGGTATTAATAAAAACTAGAGATCATGGCGGAAAAAATGACACCCCATACAGCCCCATAGGTGAAAAAATAAAACCGTTATAAGCGTCACAATAGGCCCATTTTATTAATATTTAATTGCCAAAAAAAAGGATTTCATAAAAAAAAATATATATAACATTAGAGAATCTGTGTAACCTGCATATGGTTGTGTTCGGGCTGACCTATAGAATAATAGTGTCATGTCGCTGTTACCATATAGTGCATTACGTAGACACAGGAACCCCCCAAACGTTACCATATTGCATTCTTTCTTACGATTTCACCTATTTATATCTTCATAAATAATATATTTGGAATTCCATCATACATGTTATGGTAAAATGAAAGACGCCATTACACAGTACAACTATTCCTGTAAAAAAAAAGCACTTACATGGCCTGTAGATAGAAAACTGAGAGTGCTAGAGCTCTTAGAAGGGGAGGAGGGAAAAACGAAAGCACTAAGATCAAAATTTGCGCGGTCCACTGGGTCATTTTGGGCCTGGTCCTCAAAGGGTTAAACCAGGCAAACAAAACTGAAGATCTCAGGATTATTTTATAATATAGATAGTGAAATGAAAGTTTTTGAAAACATTACAAAAAATTCTGCCATGTTCATCAGCTTAAAGGGGTAGTCCACCCCAAAAAAATTTCTTTCAAATCAACTGCTGCCATGAAGTGCCAGAGATTTGTAATTTACTTCTATTAAAAAATCTCAAGCCTTCCAGTACTTATCAGCTGTTGTATGCCCAACAGGAAGTTGTATTATTTACAGTCTAGAGAGCAGGAGAGGTTTTCTATGGGGATTTGCTACTGCTCTGGACAGTTCCTGACATGGACAGAGGTGGCAGCAGAGAGCGCTGTGTCAGACTGGAAAGAAAACACCACTTTCTGCTGGACAAACAGCAGCTGATAAGTACTGGAAGACTTAAGATTTTTTAATAGAAGTGAATTACAAATCTCTGGCACTTTATGGCACCAGTTGATTTGAAAGAAAAATTTTTTGGGTGGACTACCCCTTTAAGTCAGATTCAATAAAACAAATTACAAAAATAAGACGTTCAATAGTTTTAATTTACAAATAACCCAGCATCTTTCTTGATAGTAGGAGTGCATCTCAAGAGCTTCAGATCTTCTTCCATCACACTTGGCTGAACAACCACTTCTGACTGGACAGTCATAGCTGCGTGGGAATCCAAGCTCCAGATACTGCTCCACCATCCTCCTGTATGAATTTACTGTGTGGAACATAGAAGATTGTCAGCAGAAAAAGGCCAACTAGTCCATCTAGTCTGTCTTTCTATTATTCAATTCATTATTATCCTAGGATAGCTATATGTAAATTCCAGGCAGGTTTACATTCAGTTACATTACATTTTCTAACCACATCTGCTTGGAGGCTGTTCCCAGCATCTACTAACTTTTCAGTAAAGTAATATATTATAATATCGCTTCTGATCTTTCCCCAACTAACCTCATACTGTGTCCCTTTGTTCTTGTGTTCAATTTGTCATTAAGGTCCGGAGTCCCAGGAACACCAGAGAAGCTTCCATGTGTCATATGTGTCCTCCAGAGCCCAGTTTCTCTCTTCAGCTCACAATGAAAGAGAAGCATTAAAAGATGGTGAGATCTTTCAACAGAACACAGCCAAATCTACACAACCACATGTATTGCTTTATATAGGACATAATCTCTTATTTTACTTATATAGAACACCCAAAATTTATACATATGTACAAAATGCAGATACAGGTAAGAAAATATAGGCATGATAACAGCCTTCACCTGTAGCTAACATCTTGCCCATAAATGACAAATATAATGTGTTAACATATTTTTATCCTTCCAATACATCATTTGATTTAAAAAAAAAAAAAAAAAAAAAAAAGCAGCTACCCGTAGAACAAGATCACACCCATCAGCCACACAGAGGCTGATGGTAACAGTCTTAGTCGAAGTCTTAGTCGGGTAGTCAAATGTCCAAGGTCTTCTTTGTTGTTCAATTTTCTTTCTGGCTGCTGCATCTTCTTATACAAAGAGATCCACGGCTACTTCTAGCACATGATCACAGACGTAAGCCACAACTATCATACAGCATACAACATTCTCATGTGCAATATTTGGAAGATAGCAATTTTCGTCTTTAGAAGGCTTCTTCTTTTTTATCCAGTTTTCTTACTGGCCACTGCATCTTTTTTCAGAAAGGAATCCACAGCTACTTCTAGCACATGATAACAGACAAAGGCCACAATTTCATACAGCATACAACATTCACATGCGCAATATTTGGAAGATAGCCTGTGGTGAGAAATGATGGGTAGCATACAACTTTAGATGAAGGAGGGTAGTCCTCTGTCCCAGGTCTTCTTGTTTAGTCTTCCTTCTGGCCACTGCATCTTCTTGCAGAAAAAAATCCACAGCTACTTCTAGCACATGATCACAAACATAAGCCACAACTATCAAACAGCAGACAACATTCACATGCGCAATATTTTGAAGATAGCCTGTGGTGAGAAATAGAGGATATGATAGCAGTCTTCGTCTTTAAATAGCTTCCTGCCCAAGGAAGTAGTCATCTGTCCCAGGTCTTCTTTGTTGTCCAGTTTTCTTTCTGACCACTGAATCTTCTTGCAGAAGAAATCCACAGCTACTTCTAGCACATGATGACAGACATAAGCCACAACTATCATACAGCATACAACATTCACATGTGCAAAATTTGGAAGATAGCCTGTGGTTAGAAATAGCGGATATGTTAGTCTTCAACTTCAGATGTCTTCTTGCCAAAGGAGGGTAGCCATCTATCCTAAGCCCTCTGTTTTGTTCAGCTTTCTTTCTGGCCACGGCATCTTCTTGCAGAAAGAAATCCACAGCTACTTCTAGCACATGATCACAAACATAATGCTCAACTTTCATACAGCATAAATCATTCAAATGCGCAATATTTGGAAGATAGCTTGTGGTGAGAAATGATGGGTAGCATACCAGTCTTCATCTTTAGCTGAAGGAGGGTAGTCCTCTGTCTCAGGTCTTCTTGTTTAGTCTTCCTTTTGGCCACTGCATCTTCTTGCAGAAAGAAATCCACAGCTACTTCTAGCACATGATCACAGACATAAGCCACAACTTTCATACAGCATACAACAGTCACATGTGCAATATTTGGAAGATAGCCTGTGGTTAGAAATGATGGAAATGATAGCAGTCTTCATCTTCAGATGACTTCTTGCCAAAGGAGTGTAGTCATCTGTTCCAGGTCTTCATTTTTATTCAATTTTATTTTAGGCCACTGCATCTTCTAGGAGAAAGAAATCCACAACTACTTCTAGCACATGATCACAGACATAGGCCACAACTATCATACATCATACAACATTCACATGTGCAATATTTGGAAGATAGCATGTTGTGAGAAATAGTGGATATGTGAGTCTTCGTCTTCAGATGGCTTCTTACCCAAGGACGGTAGTCATTTATCCCAGGTCTTCTTTGTTGTTCAACTTTCTTTCTGGCAACTGCATCTTCATGCAGAATGAAATTTACAGCTACTTCTAGCACATGATCACAGACATAATCCACAACTATCACACAGCTTACAACATTCACATGTGCAATATTTGGAAGATAGCCTGTTGTGAAAAATGACAGATATGATAACAGTCTTCGGCTTCAGCTGGCTTTAGTCATCTGCTCCAGATCTTCCTTTTTTATGATGGGAAGTATAATAGTCTTTATCCCTAGCTGGAGTATTTCCCTTAGGCGATAGTAACTTGTCCCAGGACTTTTATTAGATTTTCATTCCTGGCAATACAGTGTGTTACAAAGGGAAACCCTAGATTGTGTACCATCTTTAGTTGTGGTATTCTGTATTCTTTTTCCAAATAATGTATTTATCAGGAGGTTTTTTTTTTTTTTATTTTGCCCAACAAATTTAGCAAAACTTATATTATGGCTACCCCAGCACATAAGCTTTGTTGACCACATATTCCTCTAATAAATAACATTGATACAAACTTAAGGCAACCAGTGTTCAGAGCAGAGCAGTGTCGGACTGGCCCACCAGAGGATCCTACGGTGGGCCCCTAGCTTTAGAACCTGCACTAACACTAACTGACATGTAGTTTCTCACTGTTTTTTCATTGGTGGGCCCCCAGGATCATTTCCTCTGGTGGGCCCCAGATACCCCAGTCCAACACTGGAGCAGAATTGCCCAATCCCCCTATAGTAATGTTAGATAGACGTCACCTGTAGCCTTTGCCCCAGGATCATTCTCTCTCCTGTGTTCGGCATCTTTAAAAAAAGAAGAAACATATGGGAAGTGTATCAACACTGTTTAACAGAACGACAGTCGTTCCCATAGCAACCAATCAGAGCCCAGCTCTCATTTTATAACATTGTTATTTCCAGCGAACCTTTTAATTAAAAATCTGGTTTATGTCAATGACTAATACATGTGTGTGTGTGTAACATGGATACAAGAATGAAGGTTATTATGGATGTGTCCATAACCATACCTGGTATATTCAGAGTACAGTCATATCCAGTAACAACGCAAAGAAACAGCATTTAATCCCTTTATTAGAAAACAACATAATAGATGTTATACTTTTCCCATTGTCTTCACCATTCATCCCCACCACACCTTGCACACAGTCCCACCTGTATTATGGTTCAGTGGTCTCCATCCTGTGGCACTCCAGCATTCACATGTAGGATGTTGTTCCAATCACGTCCCAGGTGGAGTTGCCTTTGTATCAGTAGATGGAGGACGCTCCTATGATGTATATTTTGGGGTGTGGTTTCTCTGGTGGCAGCAGGCTGTGTATGTGATCTGTATATCTGATCTTTGTTTCCTTGAGATGTTGTCATGTCAACAAGAGGCATTGTGACATCACTTTGTTTTTCTTACTACTTTGGCAGCCAATCAGATTAGAGCTTATAGGTTTTACAATTGAAGCAATGATCTGATTGGTTGCTATGTTCAATGATTGTGGCAGCCAATCAGATTAGTGTTTATAGGTTTGGCACTTGAAGCAATGATCTGATTGGTTGCTATGTTCAATGATTGTGGCAGCCAATCGGATAAGTGCTTATAGGTTTGACAACTGAAGCAATGATCTGATTGGTTGCTTTGGTCAATTATGATACTAATCTTTCTCTATTACAAGAGCTGTAATCACATGATGTCCTATGGGGGGTCATGGGAAATATAATGTAAATAGACACAATGGTGAAATAATGGTATATTAGTGACAGTGGGGAGATTTATCAAACATAGTGTACAAGTGAAACTGGCTCAGTTGCCCCTAGCAACCAATCAAATTCCACCTTTCATTTTCCAAAGAGTCTGTAAGGAATGAAAGGTGAAATCTGATTGGTTGCTACGGGCAACTGAGCAAGTTCTACTTTACACCAGTTTGATCATTTTCCCCCAGTGTTTCTTTATGTGTGCGGCCTCAGGTGTACAATGTGGTGGTCTGCATCGCATTATGTAACAGAGAAGACGCATCACTACTGGGAAGATTAATAATAACTGTCTACTAGTAAATCTGTGGTTTTGTCCCATAGCAACCAACTAGAGCCAAACTTAACAAGCTCTGATTGGTTGCTATGATTTACTACTAGATAGATTACGATCCTATCTCCCAATGTATTTACATATCTGTCACCTGTTATAACCGCATTGCAAAAATCACAACGCAAAGTCACTGCAGTTCAAGGTAACGCACCAAGCTTTGCAGTAAGAGCGCGGTGTGGTTTTGGACTTGAATCTTCAGTCCACGACAGAAAGAAACAAGAAAAGAAATATCACTGCGTGCTTTCAGCCTGATGCCTCATTTGTTTTTAATGGGATTCAAAGATGGGGGGGGGGGAATTGTAAAAGTAAATTGTGTGAGTGTGTGTGCAGTCTAAAGCAAGGGTAGGGAACCATGGTTCTCCAGCTGTTTCAAAACTACAACTCCCATCATGCCTGGACAGCCAAAGCTAAAGCTTTATCTATCCAGGTATGATGGGAGTTGTAGTTTTGCTACAGCTAGAGAGCCAAAGTTCCCTACCCCTGCTCTAAAGATTTGTGTCATGTGTCACCTGAGATGGGAAATACACATTGGAGAAAAAACCCTAGGAGCCTCCTTGACAGCAGGCAGGGGTCTTTTATCACCACAGAGCAGCAATAATGTGGGGGTGGGGCACTAAGTGGGGAGCAACAGTAAAAAGGCAATTTTTTTAAGCTGCAATTTTTAAAGGGTAATAATCATAATCTTTAGCAATTAGCCCTGTCAAAAAACCTGTGCCGTGCTCCTTACACAGGAAAGTATTTTGACAGCGTATTCTGCAACCCACTAAAGATTATAATTAGTGCAATGACTGCATGCAGACTAAGCCATGCCCACTTGTGGTGGCAAGTGGCCATATGGTTTTGGGTGATGCCACAAAGAGTGTTAAAAATTACTTAAAGGAACACAACACGGAAAGAAGTGTGGGTAGTGAGGGTAGCGTAAGGTGTTTGTGAGGTGCCGGGAATGAAGAACAGTATGGGGGCTATGAGCTGTAGTCTGTGTGGTGGGGCATGAACAGCAGTCTGTATGGAGGGATGCATGAGCAGCTGTCTGTATGGAGGCGTTTAAGGATTTAAGGATCCTGGTGATCGCGCTGCAGCGTGCCATTAACGGTGAGGTGCCAGCTGCTGATTGCAGCCGGCCCCCACCTGCTATGAAGCGCGCTCCGCTCCGGAGCGCGCTTCATAGCTCAGGACATACCGGTACATCCAAGGTCGTCTGGGGACAGACTTCCAGGACGTACCGGTACGTCCTAGGTCGCCTAGGGGTTAAAAAGGGCAACCTTTATCTTTTTATTTTATCTTTTTATTTTTCTTCTCTGCTGTGATCAAGTTTCAACTTCTCTTTGTTTACAGTAATTTATATGATTTTTCATAGGTTTTTTTTCATATATTTTAGCTGACAATAAAATT
Organism: Dendropsophus ebraccatus; assembly: GCF_027789765.1. Classification (NCBI taxonomy): domain Eukaryota; kingdom Metazoa; phylum Chordata; class Amphibia; order Anura; family Hylidae; genus Dendropsophus; species Dendropsophus ebraccatus. The sequence goes on from NC_091462.1 coordinate 48,355,548, forward strand.
TTTATTTTATTGTTCCCTATAAGGTTCTTTTTTTGGGATATATTGATGCTTTATAAAGTTACCACGAGAGCTTAAATGGTTCTTCTTAAAGGGGAACTCCAGCAAAATGTTTTTTTCTTTAAAATCAACCAGTGTCAAAACATTCTATGCTCTGCTGAATTCTGATGTGGGTGCACCCTGTGTGCCCGCATCCGAATTCTTCGCTGCACACAATGGAACATGCGCCCGGAGCCGCGCGCTGCATGTGTGAGCTGACAGGTTCTCTGCAGCAGCTAATCAATGAATAGCGGCCACAGAAAACTGACATGTCAGTTTTTGCGGGGCCGCTAGCGATCACGGCCAGAGTGTATACTATGGGGGAGATTTATGAAAGGGTGTAAATATACACCTAGTGTAAACTGCCCAGAGCAACCAATCACAGCTCAGCTTTCAGCTCTGGTAGAATATAACAGGAGCTGTGATTTGTTGCTGTGGGCAGTTTATACCAGGTGTATATTTACACCCTTTCATAAATCTCCCCCTACGTGTATACACCCCGGCCGGGATGACGTTGTGTGAACATAGCCTAAGACTGGAAAGATTTTAAATAGACATAATTTACAAATCTATAAAACTTTCTGAAACCAGTTGACTTGCCCCTTAATGTAAAGGGCCTGTGTAATGCCTTGTTTCTGGTTGGCACTACAATTTCCAGCACCAATAAAAAATATATATATATATATATATATATATATTCCTGTATTACACCTTAAATTGTTTTCCAACATTGTTTACAAAGTATAATTTCTACACCAGATGTTTGCAAAAGACGTTCTCTTCCCTTTGCTGCACGCCACTAGTCAGAAATTTGCACTGTAAGTCTGATTTGGATTACAAGTTAGACGCCAAAGAAATTTTATGAAATTTCAATAAAGATTTTTGTTGGTTTATTATAATATACAAAGTGATACTCTCGTATATGTTGGAATGACTCCTTAACTACCAAGTGGACTTTTCATGCATTATATCATGCATTATATCCTGAAAAAGCTGGTAACACCATGTAAGAAGAGTGTTTCCCATTTTCTAGGAATTTAGAAAGCACCAGCTCTTTTAACCCCTAGACGACCTATGACGCACATGTACATGAAGAGTGATCCGGAGCAGAGCGCACTTCAAAGCAGGTGGTGGACGGCTGTAGACAGGGATTAAGGTTGGTGGAGGCCCCAGGCAACAATTTTGTTGGAGGCCCCCACTCCCCCGCCCCGCCCCGCCCCCAAAAATATACTATACTGCGATCTATACAGATGGCAGCTTACTGTAGGCGACTTAGCACAGACCCCTCCTTTTTCCTGGCTGTATGGCTCAGCATCCTCCTCTGTTATGCACGTGATGGTCCCTAGAGGCTGCAGTGCAGAGGAAGATGCAAGGCCCTAGAGACAGGAGTGGGGACGGCTGAGTATCAGGGTGTGTTCTCACATTGTGTTTGTATTAATAACGCAATGTGAGAACCCAGCACTTTCTGTGTGCTCTTACCCACTGTGTAAGGGCCATATTACACAGCCTGATATCCTGGGTATGTAATGCCGTTCTGCTAGATTGGCGCTTGCTTACAGAACCTATTATGAGGCTGTATCAGCCATTGGTCACTAGTGGCCTTTGATTTTTGAACATGTGGAAAAACATTGATCAATTAATGGGGGGATTTTGCGAGGGAGAAGCAGTGTGGGTATTAGGGCTTAAAACAATATAGCCTAACTTTTTTTTTTATATATTATATATATATATATAAACTCGGGGCACCCCCTACAGAATAATTTTTTAAAAAATACAAAAGAAATGTCATTCAGCAAATCACAGGTGACGTCTTCTTTGATCTGAGGCATTACTTTCCATTTCCTCTCCATACAGCCCAGACCACTGGGATAATTTCTTGCAGCTACAATTCATCTCTTCAGAACCTGCCAGACAAAGAGCTTAGGCTCCGCACTTTTTCAGCAACTTCCTTCCCTTTTTCCAACTCATAAAGTCCCAAACAGTAAAGTGAGTAGGTATGTGGGTTACCCCCAGAATGTAGCTTGCAACAGACTAGACTTGCAACGCTCTGTCTCACAGGAGTTGTCAGGCAACGTGCTCTCCTGTGTCTAGCGGCCACTGGACACAGGAGAGCGCCATGCCTGACAGCTCCTGTGAGGCAGAGCGGCGCCGGATGGAGTTTCCCCACTGTAGATGCACCAGCCTGAACTCGGATCCCTACTTCCGGGTTTAGGCTGGTGGGGGCCCCTATATGGTTGGGGCCCCGGGTGCCCTCCCTTTAATCCGGCCCTGGCTGTAGTCAGTAGACGGGACCTCACTGTTAATGACAGGCTGCAGGGATCACATTTAAGTGACAGGTGTAGCTTCTCTCACTTACCGATCGAGACCACGGACCACTGGAGGTCTTTTATCTTCCTCTGTGCGGTCCGATCAGTGCTCTGCTAATTGAGTCTGCCACAGGCAGGCTCAATCAGCAGAACGCCTATAACACTGATCAATGCTATGCCTATGGCATAGCAATTATCATTGTATGCAATCTAATGAGTTGCACTATATAAATTAGCTTTTAGTTCCTTAGTGTGCAGACCTTTTTATAGGATTCAAATGTGATACTGATGGTTTAGATTACAAGTGTAAAACTCACGGCCATCCAGCTGTTGCAAAACCACAATTCCCATCATGCCTGAACAGATAAAGCTTTGGCTGGCCAGGCATGATGGGAATTGTAGTTTTGCAACAGCTGAAGCGCGTGAGTTTGACGCCCATAGTTTAGATGGTTTGCTATTAAGATGCTATATCTGTGTTTGTTACATGGTATACACATCATGCTTGCTTAGTCATTATTTTCTTTATAGACAAAATAAAAACATATATATATATATATATATATATATATATATATATATATATATATATATATATACTAATTACTGCTCTAAAAATTACTTATAAAACCCTAGGAAAATCTTAACTCCAAAGAGAATACTTTATCATTTTAATTAGAATTTTTATTTTTATAGAGGCTAAAATGTCGGAATAGGGATCCTTTTTTTTTTTTATCTCAGTCCATAATAGCATATTTGCCATCAGTAAAACGTGGAATGAGCAAACTTTTCACTAATTTTAAAATTTTTCCAGACAAGGATTGTTTTCTGGGACTTTTACAGTTAGAAAGGAATCATTGTATGCTTCCCTCTTCTGGTCATCTTGTGAACTGCATGGGTTTTTGCTTTTTGTTCATTGTACTATGGAAACTTAGAAAGATAGTCTAGAAATATAGTGGCAGAAAAAGGCCAAATGGTCTATCTAGTCTGCTCTTTTAGTATTTCCCTTATTATCCTACGATAGATATGTGTTTATTCCAGGCAGGTTTACATTTTTTTTTGCTGTAGATTTACCAACCACATTTGCTGGAAATTTGTTCCAAGTATTTATAACTCTGTCTGTAAAGTAATATTTTCTCCTGTTACTTTTGATCTTTCCTCAATAACCTCAGATTATGGCCCCTAGTTCTTGTGTTCAGTTTCTTATTAAAACATCAGCTTTGTTTAACCCTTTACAGTATTTGATGAGAATTGCATATCTCAAAATGATGCTACTTAATGGGTGCCTATCACTTGAAGCAGGTGGCAGGATACACCACAAAAATCCTGCTGGCAGACATTAGGGTGTGTGTGGGAGACAGATTTCTTCTGGCTTGGCATTTGTCTGCATTGTAAGTGTATGCAGCCAAACGCCGAGCTGGTAGAACTCCGTCTCCTGCGAGCGCCCGAATGGACAGCCATCGGCAGGCTTTTTGCGGCATATTCTGCTGCCTGCTCCAAATAATAGGAGGCCTTTAAGTAGCATCATTTCACTAGCAATTTAAGTAGCGATCTGTTCACTGAGCCTGCACAGACAGGCTCAATGAGCAGAGGGCCAATAACACTGATCAATGCAATGCCTATGGCATAACAATGATCAGGGTAGAAAATGAAACTAATGTATGTACAAGTCCCCCAAAGGGACTTAAAATGTATTAAAAAAAAAGTTAAAATCACTAACACACACTACCCCAAAGCCCCTCCCCCAATAAAAGTTTAAATCACCCCCCTTTCCCATTATATAAATAAAACATATAAAAATAAATAAACATATAATATACCGTAGCGTGCGTAATTGTCCGATCTATTAAAATATAACAAGCATCATTGCAAACGTTGAACGGCGCAGACGAAAAGAGGGAAAAAAGTGCGCGAATTACCGATTTTATGTTACATTATATATAAAAAAAATTAATAAAAAGTGATCAAAACATCCGATCTTCCCAAATATGGTATTAATAAAAACTAGAGATCATGGTGGAAAAATTGACACCCCATACAGCCCCATAGGTGAAAAAATAAAGCTGTTATAAGTGTCACAATAGGCCCATTTTATTAATAATTGCCAAAAAAAAAGGATTTTATTATATATAACATTAGAGAATCTGTGTAACCTGCATATGGTTGTGTTTGGGCTGACCTATAGAATAATGGTATCATGTCACTTTTACCATATAGTGCATTACATAGACATAGGAACCCCCCAAAAGTTACCATATTGCATTCTTTTTTACGATTTCACCTATTTATATTTTCATAAATAATATATTTGGGATTCCATCATACATGTTATGGTAAAATGAAAGACGCCATTACACAGTACAACTATTCCTGTAAAAAACAAGCACTTACATGGCCTGTAGATAGAAAACTGAGAGTGCTAGAGCTCTTAGAAGGGGAGGAGGAAAAAACGAAAGCGCAAAGATCAAAATTTGCGCGGTCCACTGGGTCATTTTGGGCCTGGTCCTCAAAGGGTTAATGCGGTTTGTTAACGTTTGGTTTAGAATTAAAGTGTAGCAAACCTGTCGAACTGAACTTTTGAAAGGTTCACTCATCTCCAGTAAAGACCCTCCTAATCCCACCTCATATCGTTCTATCTCTTTGATAAATCAGGACATCAAGATTCTGTCTAAAATTATGGTAGATAAACTGGCCTTCTTACTGCCCACCCTCATTGCTTCCCACCAGGTGGGATTCGTAGCAGGAAGATCACCAGTCACCAACCTGAGAACAGTCTTGTTATGGGAGGCAGCTGGAAGCCCCCGCATTTATTGGAAATCGATGCTGAAAAGGCCTTTGATCATTTAAATTGGGTTGCAGCTAGTACTAGACTGATTTCAACTCATGTCAGAAAGTGGCAAAGATTTGTAATTTACTTGTATTAAAAAATTCAAATCTTCCAGTACCTGAAGACTAAAAGCCTGAGGTGTAGGGTTCTTGAAATCCAGACAATCTTAGTAAATCAGCCCCAATATCTATGGTGGGAAAGTGCCTGCTGACAGCCATTTGAAATAGGCAAGCAGATATCTCATGCCCCTATTCTCCTGATAGATAAAGGGGTACTCCAGCAAAAAAAAAAAAAAAATAAATAAATTCATATCAACTAGTGCTAGAATTTGTAATTTTCTTCTATTAAAAAAAAATATCAAGTCTTCCATTACCTTTTAGCTGCTGTATGTCCTGCAGGAGGTGGTTTTCTATGGGCATTTGCAGCTGCTCTTGACAGTTCCAGTCACAGACAGAGATGGCAGCAGTGAGCACTGTGTCAGATTTGAAAGATTTTTTTTTTCCCGCTGGAGTACCCTCTTAAAGGTCACAGAGAAAGGTTTGTTCTCATAACTGATCATAGATTCAATGTACATAACTTTCTTGGTAGCGTGTACTCCCAGTTTCAAGTAAAATAGCTGCCTTCGAACTTTCCCTCCAGTATATTAAAATAAATGGAATCTTCGGAGATGTTTTCATACATTTTGAAAATTACAGTACAGCATGTGTAGGAAAAGTGCAAAATAGATGGTGTTTTATGTAAAATACAATTACTTGCTACTTATAAGTGCTGTTCTAATCTAATTTAAAATGAAAAAAAAAAAAAAAAATGTTTTACTATATACTGCACTCGGCAGAGGTTAATATTTCCTCACGCCGTCTCCGTTATTAAGTCACCTGTGTGGGAAGTGAGAGAACATCTGATCTTGAAAAATCCATGCGGTGCGCAATCCTTTCAGGGTATTAAAACATCCAAGGCCGCAATGAATTCTTTAGCTGTACAGAACCTAATAGAATACGAAAGGTTAGAAAGGGTTTATGTCAAACTTTTATTTGACTTCTGCTAGATTTGCTCCTTTTTTAATAAGTTCAATATTTCCTTTCCAGCTGTGAGTTGAAGGGACATGGACATGTTCTGAAGTTGGAGACACACACAGCAAATCGCTTTCCTCGGGTGATAAGTGCTTGGCAATCATTTATGCATATCAAGGTTTGCATAGCAAAATTAATTTCCATATTGTACACAGTGCAGTTTTTATCAATTTAACCCATGTAAGCTTGAGGATTTTTAAAACTGGTCAACAGAGCAGACTGTTTAAAGGGAACCTGTCTTATCATAGATGAAAATGGTCTACAGAAAAAGACCACATTGTCTATCTAGTCCGTCCTTTTAGTAGTTTAACTTTGAGGCAGTTGCACGACTTTCATCATTCAACTGTCATCAGGGCAGTCCCTGGCAGCTTCTCCCCACCATATCAGCCTTAATTGATAGATCTTTCTTGTTTGGGCATCAGGATATACCTATTAGTCAATGCCAGACAGGGCAGGTGGAAGCCACCAGGGAGAAACCCCATGGCTCAGGCAGCATGAAAGAGGTGACAGGTTTCCTTTACCCCCTTAACCCTTTAAGGACAGAGCAAATTTCGATTTTTGCGTTTTCGGTTTTTCCTCCTTGTGCATAAAAGGCCATAGCACTTGCATTTTTCCACCTAGAGACCCACATGACCCCTTATTTTTTGCGTCACTAATTGTACTTTGCAATGACAGGCTGAATTTTTGCATAAAGTACACTGCGAAACCAGAAAAAAATTCAAAGTGTGATGAAATTGAAAAATAAAACGCATTTTGTTTATTTGGGGGAAATGTGTTTTTACGCCATTCGCCCTGGGGTAAAACTGACTTGTTATATATGTTCCTCAAGTCGTTACGATTAAAACGATATGTAACATGTATAACTTATATTGTATCGGATGGCCTGTAAAAAATTTAAACCATTGTCAACAAATATACGACACTTAAAACCGCTCCATTCCCAGGCTTATAGCGCTTTTATCCTTTGGTCTATGGGGCTGTGTCAGGTGTCATTTTTTGCGCCATGATGTGTTCTTTCTATCGGTACCTTGATTGCGCATATACGACTTTTTGATCGCTTTTTATTACAATTTTTCTGGATTTGATGCGACCAAAAATGCGCAATTTTGCACTTTGGGATTTTTTTGCGCTGACGCTATTTACCGTGCGAGATCAGGAATATGAATAATTAATAGTTTGGGCGATTACGCACGCGGCGATAGCAAACATGTTTATTTATTTATTTATTTATTTACTTTTATTTATAACCTGGGAAAAGGGGGGTGATTCAGACTTTTATTAGGGGAGGGGGATTTTTACTATTAACAACATTTTTTTTTTAACTTTTACACTTATACTAGAAGCCCCCCTGGGGGACTTCTAGTATAAGTGCTTTGATCTCTCATTGAGATCTCTGCAGCATAGATATGCTGCAGAGATCCATGAGATAGGCACTCGTTTACTTCCGGCTGCTGCAGCCGGAAGTAAACGAGTGCCGAGCCGGGGACGGCGCCATCTTGGAGCAGTCCCCGGCCGGCTTCATTTACGGAGATCGCTCCTCCGGGATAACATCCCGGAGGAGCGATCTCCCCACTAGACACCAGGGATGACGCTGCGTCCGGTAATCGGATGCAGCTGTCAACTTTGACAGCTGCATCCGATTACTGTATTAGCGGGCACGGCGATCGGACCGTGCCAGCTAATACCTACGGTCCCGGGCTACACGCGGCACCCGGGACCGGCGCGGTTCAGAGCGGGGCCGCCGCGCGGCCCCGCTCTGAACTCCCTTACCGGCATCAGGGCGTAAATTTACGCCCGATGTCGTTAAGGGGTTAAAGAGGTTGCCTGACTTAAAGGGGTACTCCGGCAAAAATCTTTTTCTTTCAAATCAACTGATTTTAGAAGGTTAGTCTGGGTTCACAATGCATTTTTTTGCTATCCGTTTTTTTGTGTGCATCCGTTTTGATCCGTTTTTCCATTGACTTCCATTATAAAAAAAAAGGATCAAAACGGATCCATTTTTTTAACGGACACAAAGTAGTGTCAACACATCCGTTTTGAAAAAACGGATTAACACACAATGCACACAAATGCATTTGTTCTTTTCATCCATTTTTTGTAAAAAATGGATGAAAAAAGATGGATTGCAAAAACGCAGTTTGAACCCAGCCTGAGACTATGTTCACACTACATATATGTCCGGCCGCATATTTTTCGCGGCCGGACATATACGTGTAAAACTCCGGCCAGGATTTATGCAAGTTGCGGCCGGCTACGTAGCGATCTGACAGCGGTATTTTACTTGGATATCTTCGGCTAGCCCCGGACACCCCACAGAACCTTTTGGATCGGCAAATCATAGTGTAAAAAAGAAGAAATCACCACTCCGTACGGGACCAAATGTTACGCTACGGGCGTAAGTAACAGCATTTCCGTCCCGAAACAATGGTCTGTTTCATTTTTTACGGCGCCGCATATGATGCAGGCGTAAGTTCTTACGTAGTGTGAACTGTGCAGCCGTAGATCGTATACTTTCCATTGTACGCAAACTATGTAAATCTCCGGCCGCTTATTCACAGAGCGTGCTACGGCCGGAGACTTACGTAATGTGAACCTAGCCTTAGGGTGCGTTCACACCTACAGGATCCGCAGCGGATTTTCATGCTGCGAGTTTGCAGCAAAATCAGCTGCGGATCCTGTACTGTGAAGCTCAACGGGTCCCATACACGCAGCGGATCCGCTGCCTGCATGGGACCCGGCCCCTTTAACCCCTGCGCCGCTGCCGCCCGCCCACAGCTTACAGCCCCGGCCCCCTTAAACCCCCGCACCGCCCCCCCCCCCCGCGCATGCCCGATCGCAGCCTCGCAGCCCAGAACATACATCACCTGCTCAGGCCATGGCTGTGTGATGCTCCCGACTTCCCTTGCTGCCCATCAGCATCAGTGCTGCCGTGCAGGGGAGCCGGGAGCATCACACAGCCACGGCGATCGGGTGTGCGGGGGTCGGGGTGGCGGTCGGGTGTGCTGGGGTTTAAGGGGGCCGGGGCTGTAAGCTGCAGGCCGGGTCCCATGCAGGCAGCGATTCCGCTGCGTATATGGGACCCATGGAGCTTCACAGTACAGGATCCGCAGCTGATTTCGCTGCAAACTCGCAGCATGAAAATCCGCTGCGGATCCGTTAGGTGTGAAGGCACCCTTATACAGATTTGTAATTTACCTCTATTTGAAACCAGTTGATTTGAAAGAAAAAGATTTTTGCTGGTGTACCCTTTTAAAGGGGAGCTATCAGCTAGAAAACATATCCCAAACTGCTTACATGGCCAAGTAGAGCTATAATTATATGCCAGACTTTTGTCTAATAGATTGAAAGATATCTTTCCCCTGTTGGTCTCTCCAGAACGAGAGAACAAGTAGGGTTTTGTGTAGGATAGAGAGGGCACAGATAACAGATATTCACCTGGTTTGGTGCAACGTTTTTTTTTTTTACACAGAATTCATGGTTCTATCTCATGAAATGTGGAGTGCAGAACATATAAGCAGATATGGTTAAAGAACAAAGTATGTCTCCACCCTCTGGATCTCACTGCAAGCCCTTCTCTGGTTACAACTTTGTTTAGCAGTGACATTTTTAAAGGGGTTTATCAGAGAACAGAAAAGATCCTACCTGTTCTCCCCCGGAACTCTACTTCTTGCCTCTTTCTGTCTTGGATGATAATTTCTAAGACAAGAGTGGGGGTGGGTGGGAGAATGTTCCATGAGATGTTCAATAGCTGCCCAATACCACTTCAATAGCTGCCCAATATTGCAGGGTTCCAACATGCGCCCTCCCCACTATTGCCTTGGAAGTTAATATCTGAGACAGCCGGAGGGAAGAAGGTTACCTCCAGAAAACAGAACTGATAGGACCTTTTCTGCTTTTTGGATAATTCCTTTAATTCCTTTACTTGAAAAATATTGAACCCCTGCCTTTTCCTCAGTGAGTACAAAAGGTTTCCCAACTATCACAGTTGGAGAAAACTAGTTATCTAGAACTGGAAACCCTTCCTAAGTTTAAATGAATTTGGTTTCCTAAGGCTGCATTAATGGTTCCGTGTTCTGCACGGAACACGGACGTGGAATGCCTGTAACGGACTTTTTCCCCCGCCCGGGCAGCATCTGTGATAAAATGCTGGGAGCGGGGAAACTGTATAGATATGCACCGCGCTGTAATGAATCAGCCACGCGGCTCTGTCTTTACAGCTGCGCATATCTGTACAGTTCTTCCGCTCCCAGCATCACAAATTATCACAGATGCTGCCCGGGCAGGGGAGAAGTCTGTTGCAGGCATTCCACGTCCGTGTTCCGTGCGGAACACAGAGCATGTGAATGCAGCCTTAGGTGGATTACCGCCCCACCCCGCCATCTCTTACTTTTTTACTTTCCACTGCCTCTGGTCCAGTTCATGTCTGTAATTTTATTGTATTAAACCCATAACTTGTGTCTGTCAGTTTACAATCCATGGAACCCCCATTCCCCCTTGGATTCATCTCCTCCCCTTCTCAACCAGGTAACTGTTGGCCGTTTGCCATTGCCTTCCGAAGTATAATGTAACCTTGTTATTGCCCCTCTTTTAGCCTAAAATGTTTCTTTCATAATTTTTTTTTTACAATCTGACCCTCTGAATAACCCTCCTACTGAGTATTTTTTTGTAAAACAAATATTTGTATTGCTGTATATGACCCTCTGATCTGTTCTTCTGATTTCTTTTTTTTCTGATGTGCCTGATGTTCCTGAAAATTTGCTAAAAAAAAAAAGCTGGGCTAAAAGGGGGTGATCTGCTAACTGAAGGGGGGGGGCTTTCATAGACTGCAAGAGGAGCAAAATTGGTCACCAAAAGCTGTCTACATGTGGGTGGGTGGATGAAGATGTTATCTTTAAAGTGTAACTGTCATGTTTTTGTTTGTTTTTTTGCATAAATCAGTAGTACAAGCGATTTTTAGAAACTTTGTAATAAGGTTTTATTAGGCAGAAAAGCCTCTTTCTGTGCTCAAAAGACTTTTTTTTTTACTTGGTTGCTGTAGCCAGTCTATATCAGTTTCTGTTTTATACACTCTAATAAATCTCAGCCATGGTTTTTTGTACAGTATAAAACAATTTAGACCATAAGCATGGGGCACTCACCAATCTTCAGACTGAAGATTGGTGAGTGCCCCATGCTTATGGTCTAAATTGTTTTATGCAAGATACTGTTTCACTTACTGGGAGAACCTCCACAAGCGGAATCTGTGTCTTTCCCATATAGCAACACTGTTCCATAGCATAGTGGTGCCAACCATACTCTACCTGCTTCCATTTTTGTACAGTATACTGTGGCCATCAAGATACATAAGTTTGCACATGAACTCATATTTTTTATTCTATATGCATTAGTAAATACAGTCACAAAAGTGAACATTTTTAAGAAGGTGTTACCGTGGTTGTGGATACCTTTGGATACCTTAACCCACTTCATCATTTTTTTTTCACATAGCAAATAATATCTTCAAAATTTTGTTACATGAGCAGAGCACAAGAAATATGGCATGACACATGGTGGCAAGCCAAGAGAAATGAGTGATGGGAGACAAACAATGGCAGCCAAGAAATAGGGACTTGGTAATGCTCCCATCCTAAGAGAATAAGCACATCCTAAGAGAATGATCATTTATTTTTATGACTCATTCACATCAATCGGTGTCTACAAAAGCGCTCTGCAATTCAATACATTTTCTTGCAGCCAATGACGGCACAGGGTGTAAATCACTGCTGCGATGTGAACTCTCAAGTAAGCGAATGATGAGTAATATTTGATATTGTTTGCTGTACACACAGCAATATCGCTGATCAGCTATTCTACCTATAGGACAGCTATCAGACAAAGAGATCCATCAATGTTTTTCCTATTCGGATATATATATATATATGCTGGCTGGCTAATTTTGAATAGAAATGTACATTATATATATATACGACATACAAAAATAGACTTTGTGCTTGCAAACACCCAGTGTTTTGAACAGCATTGTAAAGTAGATGTAAATACTAAGTGCCACAAAGAATCTGTTCCTTGTGAAGTCAAAGTAATTACTTTCCATTGTGAAGGTCTGCAGAGCCCTGTTGGCTCCTAATAGATTACTAACGGCTCATATGAATAGATTCTGACAGAAGTGATTAGGCAATTGCCTTTAGTCCACATTAATATACTGAGGGAGCATTTTTCCCATCTGTACCTAGTTATAATATCACCTTTTCAATTTACAGGAAGAGCTGAATAAATGGAAATCTTGATAAGGTGGGGTTCTCGGGGACTTTTAACCCCTTCCATAGAATTCAGGACCAGAAGAAAGACATATTATTAGCCATACAAAAATGTTGCTGTAGGGTAACCCTGTCAAGATGGATTGTAGTCTTGGCTTTTTTTTGCAGCATGAATATAAAGGACCAACTACTTTAGAAGCTTAATTAACAATGTCTTACCGCTTTGTGTCTTCGGCCACTAGGCAGACCTCTGTTTCTCAATGGATACAACGGCAAACCTTGTGTAGTGTCATGTACAGTCACACTAGCTTGTATACCTGCTGTAAGTGACCACATGGGCTGTTGGTATCATCCAGGAGAGCCTTAAGGGTACTATTACATGGACCGACTACGGCCCGATCAATTTAGTAAATGTTTACTGGACCTATTAGATGGCCCAATAATCGGGCAGTAAAGGCTGCATGGACATTGTTAGTGATGTCCATGCAGCCCTTGTCCAAACACCTGATACCTTACCTCTCCCCGCTCCCAGTCTTCTCTCCTGTGCTCCACAGCTTCCCAGTCCCAGCGGCAGCAGCAGGCACAGGCCTGGACCAACAAGCTGCGGAGCACAGAAGAGAGGATCGGGGAGAGGTAAGCTATCAGGTGTTTGGGCAATTGTCAGCAGTTGGCTGCGCATCACTTTTACGCGTAGTGATGTGCGGTCGGTACCTGGCAATTTTAGGTCCAAACTTAAACAAACTATCAGCCGATGATCGTTTCATCGGTTGATCGTTGTCTCTATTACACGGAGCGATAATCGGCCACATCGGCCCGTTTCGGTTGATTATCACTCCATGAAATAGGGCCCTAAGCCCTTGAGTTTTTCCAGAGCCAAAGGTGTGAGCCATTCATTTGAAATCTTGTCTTGCCTTGAACCATGCAGCTGACCCTTTCTTTCCCTGGTCCCATCCCACTGCATTAAATGAGCTTCATAGATTTATCATATAGCTTAGCTTGTGCAGCAAGACTGAGATCATAGGGAGCCAGGGAGAGAACCAATCAGCCGTGTGCTTCCCCCAGCTATATCAAGATAGGTGGGGTCCTAAAACTTGAACCATGGCAAGCATGAAACCGTTCTGTAATTTTTATTTGGTCAGGAAAAATCAGGTCTTTGATCCGGGTCTTCAGCACAGTCCTCTGGCCCTGATTGACAGATCTCTCTGCATATAAGCAGCATGAGAAACTTACAGTTCAGTAAACGTTATTGGAATCTGCAAAAAGACTTATGCCTAGGTATTTTGATATATTGGAAGCCCCATTTGAAGATAAAGAAGCATTGGAAAGGAGGCTGAGCAGAGTTTGCAAGAGTAATTTTCATGGTTTGTGATTTTGAAAAATTAATTTTAAAATTAGATAATGAATGAATTAGAGAGAGAGAGAGAGAGAGAGAGAGAGAGTAGAATTTGAAATAAAGAGGAGAAAGTCATTGGTGTAGGTCACCATGTGTATCAGATGTGGCAACCCCTGAGATAGATTTAAAAAAAAGAGAGAGGGCAAAGGCCTGTTACGGATATTACATACGAACTTCACCTGAACCCTAACTTAATCCGAACCCAAGTGTGCTGCATTTGATTAGCGGTGGCTGCTGAACTTGGATAAAGCCCTAAGTGTGCCTGGAAAAGATGGATACAGCTATGGCCAGCTTTTTGACTCTACATTGCAAACTCCCCTTGGCCATGTCGGCAAAGCTTGATTAGCTTTTTGGTTATTCCCGTCATATTCCACGTCGCATCTTGTATAATGCTTACAAAGTGGACACATTTTCTATTACTTGTGAAATCTTCTTTATTCAAAATATTAATTTCAGCATATTAGTTTATATTGGAGGACTAGAAAGTTAATGCTACAAAATGAAGTTTTAGAATCATTAAAGGAAAGACACAAGTCTGATCTGAGCTAGGAAACACAGAATAGCTTTATGAGCTGTAAACTGCCTTTATTCTTCCCATCCTAGGCTCCCAACCTGTGGCTATTTCACTACAGTGTACTTATGAAGACCTCCTGCTGTGATTTTAATGGGCACTTTGACCGTCACCTTGGGGGTACTTTATTGTAATGTATTTTAGTAAGGGGTACTTGGCTTAAAAATAACATTAAGAAACCCTCTAGATAAATACCATACCATTGGGCAGCCAATAAGGCTAGCATTGTTTATATCTCTTAAAAAGCTTTTACAATCAGTCACTATGGTCACAAATAGTACACGTTATAATAGAAGCTTGAACCTAGAGTTATTTTTCCAGTTTATTTCCACTCAAGCTTAGGATAGATTCATTTTAGGTTAATAATCATTTATTTTTTGCCATTCACTTTGTATTTCTCAGTATTGTAATCATTCAATTGGTGCAGCATTATAGTCATTATTTGCTGTCGACTGTGATTTTGTAGAGAATCTCTCATTTAAATTGAACATGTTTAGTAAATTACATTTTAATATCATAGTAAAGACGGTAAGAGATGTTTGCACTGCACAAAGCACTCTGACTTCTACAATCTTATATAAGGTCAATAATATTTGTCTCTAAACATGCTTTTCATCTTTTTTCTGTAAAGCGTCTCCTTCCATAACCTGACTTGACTTGACCTTGTAGACAGTGATTGACCAGATGAATGCCGTCTTTCACAGCACAGTTCATTTGAGCTATAAGCAACACTCCTACACAACTTAGGACAACAAATATTTGTACTTTCTTTACCTATATTCTAGCTCTGTTGGTCCCCAAGTAAGCATACCAACTAGGGAGGGTACGAATCGAGTTCGGTTCGGGTTCGTACGAATCCGAACCCTCGGTAATGATTTCCGCTGTCTGCCCGCTCCGTGCAGCGGGCGGATACAGCGGGAGGACCGCCTGGAAAACTGGGATACAGCCATAGGCATAGGCTGTATCCCAGTTTTCCAGGCGGTCCTCCCGCTGTATCCGCCCGCTGCACGGAGCGGGCAGACAGAGGGATTCCGATGCTGAGCGTTCGGGTTCATCCAAACCCGAAACTCGGCGGGTTCGGACCATCCCTATACCAACCAAGTCACCACAAGCTGGAAAACCAACCTGCGAAACCGACGTGTCTTTGTGGGTTTCTGATGGGTCACTCTCTACTGCACAGAAAACTGCTGAAAGGGAATCTGCCTGGTGTAATTCACACTCCAAACTGCAGACACTGTAAGATGCTGTTAGGCCATGCTACCTTTCATTTATCCACCTGTGCTTCCAGGATGTAAAGAAATGCTTTTATTCTCTAGTACAAAGAGTCAAAGGGGCTTTTCTAAGCTCATGGATAGCTGGAAACTGGAATGCCTCCTCTCTCCCTCCTTACCTGGAGGGTGCCTTCACACGTGCTGGATGCGCAGCGGATTTCACGCTGTGAGTTTGCAGCGAAATCCGCAGCAGATCCTGATATAGTGAAGGCCTAGGGGTCAAATACCCGCATTGGGATTTTTTATTCCGCTGCAGATATGTGACCCGGCCCCTTTAACCCTGGCCACCTGCAGCCCTGGCCTGAAACATACATTTCCTGCTCGGCGCTGAGGCTGTGTCAGGCTCCCGGCTCCGGTGCTGCCGTGCACTGATTGGCTGATGAGGAGCGAGGGGATTGAATGAATTTTCCGGCTGTTTGGAACAGGAATTGTAGAAGTCACTGTAGAAGTTAGCCCCTACTTTGCACTGTTGATGAAGACAGAACGTGAATGAGTTTAAAAAAAAAAACTATTTCATTCTTTATTTGCATCCACCTGGATCAGATCTAGTGCAAAATTTACCAGCAGTTTTGCAGCCCCAAACACACTTTTACAAAAATGCCAGGGTGGTTGAAAAAATAACATGCACTTACCTCCTGGCGCTGATGCCTGCTTACCGATGCTCCGGTCCAATAATCCCCAGCCACTTCCTATTTAGAGGAAGAATCTAGGACATGACGTTCCTGCCCACACTCGCTTGTAGCGCTCCTGCTTCAGTCTCCAGGTCCTTGCACACTGTCCACTCAGTCAATCATTGAGCTGTCCCACCATAGCCAGTGATTGACTGAGCAGGCCGTCAGTGAGCATGAAAATCTGCTGTGAGAATGAAGTAGTGGCAGACTGTAAAGTTACTGAGTATTTCAGCGGATTTGCTGTGAAACTCATGGCCTCAAATCTGCTGCAACCTTGCTATGTGTGAACGCACCCTGATGGTGTGTTCAGTCCAAATTCCTAGGACAGCATGAGCTGTAACCCCCACCTCTACCCCTATTTCCATGAGCTGTTATCCCACCCCCTGCTAATTTACCAGCAGTTTTGCAGCCCCAGACACTCATAAAGGGTAGCTTCACATGTACCGACTCGCAGCATTAATAACGCTGCGAGTCGGCTAGGTCCTGGCAGATCAATTTCACTACATACACACAGCGGTCTGAATGACGTGTATGTATGTGCGTGTGTGTATGTAATTCTGCCGGCCGCACAGGGTCCCGGCGTACTGCTCTCCCACCCGGCCAATCAGTGTGTTGCCCTGCCGCAGCCACTCAGCGGGAGCCGGGCGGCAACAGAAGGGGTTAAGCGGCCGGCAGAATTACATACACGCAGCGGACATTCTGACCACTGTGTGTATGTAGTGAAAGTGATCTGCCAGGACCTAGACGACTCGCAGCGTTAATAAAGTGTAAAGCTACACTAAAGCAGAATTCCAGGCAGACACACACTGATGGTGTGTTCAGTCCAAGTGCCTAGGGCAGCAGGAGCTGTTACCCCCCCCCACACACACACACACACACACACACTTCCAGCTACCCTCTTACGTCCAGCACCATAAGCTGAGACCAGCCTACCACTTGCCATGCCTACCGTCACCATATCCACCCCCACCAATAACCATATTCACTACCACCAGTAGCGAAAATAGGTGGGGGGCAAGGGGGGCCGCCGCCCCCGGGCCCACCAAGGCTGGGGGCCCACTGACAGAAGTGAATTTGCCTCCAGGGCCTGCCCCTCAGTAGCTGCTTAGGGCCACAGCCGCCACCTTTTGTGACTGGGCCCTCAACTTAACGGGAACCTGCCAAGGGATCTGGGATAAGGGTTCCAGATCCCGGGGCCTGAGTGACCTTTAGTTGTGCGTACGCCTTTAAGACGCACGCACAGCTAAAGGGAATGTCACGCTGGAGCAGAGATCGCTTCCTGTGCAGGCAGCCTCTGCAAGTCAGGCTGGCTGCCTACACCGGAAGCTTGAAAAGGAGGCTCGGCTACAGAAGAGCTGGAGAACGGGTGAGTGTGTGCGTGTGTGTAAAGGGAAGGGGAATCTTGCACTGCACAGAGGGGGCCTTATCCACAGTGCGGGGAGAGTTGCCATCAGTCAGTTTTTACCGGGAAATTAATCTCTCGGGTTGGTCCCGACAGGCTCCGCCCCTTTAACCCTTTAAGGACATGGCCCATTTTCGTTTTTACGTTTTCGGTTTTTCCTCCTTGTGTTTAAAAGGTCATAGCACTTGCATTTTTCCACCTAGAAACCCACATGACCCCTTATTTCTTGCGTCACTAATTGTACTTTGCAATTACAGGCTGAATTTTTGCATAAAGTACACTGCGAAACCAGAAAAAAATTCAAAGTGTGGTGAAATTGAAAAAAAAAACGCATTTCTTTTATTTGGGGGAAATGTGTTTTTACGCCATTCGCCCTGGGGTAAAACTGACTTGTTATGCATGTTCCTCAAGTCGTTACGATTAAAACGATATATAACATGTATAACTTATATTGTATCGGATGGCCTGTAAAAAATTCAAACCGTTGTTAACCAATATACATTCCTTAAAATCGCTCCATTCCCAGGCTTATAGCGCTTTTATCCTTTGGTCTATGGGGCTGTGTGAGGTGTCATTTTTTGCGCCATGATGTGATCTTTCTATCGGTACCTTGATTCCGCATATACGACTTTTTGATCGCTTTTTATTACATTTTTTCTGGATTTGATGCGACCAAAAATGCGCAATTTTGCACTTTGGGATTTTTTTGCGCTGACGCCGTTTACCGTACGAGATCAGGAATGTGATTAGTTAATAGTTCGGGCGATTACGCACGCGGCGATACCAAACATGTTTATTTATTTATTTATTTGTTTACTTTTATTTAAAACCTGGGAAAAGGGGGGTGATTCAGACTTTTATTAGGGGAGGGGGATTTTTACTATTAACAACACGTTTTTTTTTTTTTTTACACATATACTAGAAGCCCCCATGGGGGACTTCTAGTATATACACTGTGATCTCTCATTGAGATCTCTGCAGCATAGATATGCTGCAGAGATCCATGAGATCGGCACTCGTTTGCTTTCGGCTGCTGCAGCCGGAAACAAACGAGTGCCGAGCCGAGGACGGCGCCATCTTGGACGCGTCCCCGGCCGGCATCAGTAACGGAGATCGCTCCTCCGGGACAAGGTCCCGGAGGAGCGATCTCCCCCACTAGACACCAGGGAAACGTTGCCTCCGGTAATCGGAGGCAGCTGTCAACTTTGACAGCTGCCTCCGATTAGCTAATTAGCGGGCACGGCGATCGGACCGTGCCCGCTAATAGCGGCGGTCCCGGGCTACACGCGGCACCCGGGATCGCGGCACTTCAAAGCGGGGCCGCCGCGCGGCCCCGCTTTGAAGTGCTAATGAGGACATGGGACGTACCGGTACGTCCTATGTCCTTAAGAGGTTAAGATAAGCCCCGCCCCCAGCACGACTCGCGGGTCAGATAATGACCCTATTGTTGACAGAATAAACTGCCTGAGGAGGAGAGAGGAGCAGCAGGTGCGATCTGATGTCACTGCCACTTTGAGGTCACCCATCTTCCCAGCATCATGTGTGATGGAGGTTAGCCAGCTTCCCAGAATCATGTATAATGGAGGTTAGCCAGCTTCCCAGAATCATGTATAATGGAGGTTAGCCAGCTTCCCAGCATCATGTATAATGGAGGTTACACAGCTTCCCAGCATCATGTATAATGGAGGTTACACAGCTTCCCAGCATCATGTATAATGGAGGTTAGCCAGCTTCCCAGCATCATGTATAATGGAGGTTAGCCAGCTTCCCAGCATCATGTATAATGGAGGTTACACAGCTTCCCAGCATCATGTATAATGGAGGTTAGCCAGCTTCCCAGCATCATGTATAATGGAGGTTAGCCAGCTTCCCAGCATCATGTATAATGGAGGTTACACAGCTTCCCAGCATCATGTATAATGGAGGTTAGCCAGCTTCCCAGCATCATGTATGATGGAGGTTAGCCAGCTTCCCAGCATCATGTATAATGGAGGTTACACAGCTTCCCAGCATCATGTATGATGGAGGTTAGCCAGCTTCCCAGCATCATGTGTGATGGAGGTTAGCCAGCTTCCCAGCATCATGTATGATGGAGGTTAGCCAGCTTCCCAGCATCATGTATAATGGAGGTTAGCCAGCTTCCCAGCATCATGTATAATGGAGGTTAGCCAGCTTCCCAGCATCATGTATGATGGAGGTTAGCCAGCTTCCCAGCATCATGTATAATGGAGGTTAGCCAGCTTCCCAGCATCATGTATAATGGAGGTTAGCCAGCTTCCCAGAATCATGTATAATGGAGGTTACACAGCTTCCCAGCATCATGTATAATGGAGGTTAGCCAGCTTCCCAGCATCATGTATGATGGAGGTTAGCCAGCTTCCCAGCATCATGTATAATGGAGGTTACACAGCTTCCCAGCATCATGTATGATGGAGGTTAGCCAGCTTCCCAGCATCATGTGTGATGGAGGTTAGCCAGCTTCCCAGCATCATGTATGATGGAGGTTAGCCAGCTTCCCAGCATCATGTATAATGGAGGTTAGCCAGCTTCCCAGCATCATGTGTGATGGAGGTTAGCCAGCTTCCCAGCATCATGTATAATGGAGGTTAGCCAGCTTCCCAGCATCATGTGTGATGGAGGTTAGCCAGCTTCCCAGCATCATGTATGATGGAGGTTAGCCAGCTTCCCAGCATCATGTATAATGGAGGTTAGCCAGCTTCCCAGCATCATGTATAATGGAGGTTAGCCAGCTTCCCAGCATCATGTATGATGGAGGTTAGTCAGCTTCCCAGCATCATGTATAATGGAGGTTACCCAGCTTCCCAGCATCATGTGTGATGGAGGTTAGCCAGCTTCCCAGCATCATGTATAATGGAGGTTAGCCAGCTTCCCAGCATCATGTATAATGGAGGTTAGCCAGCTTCCCAGAATCATGTATAATGGAGGTTACACAGCTTCCCAGCATCATGTATAATGGAGGTTAGCCAGCTTCCCAGCATCATGTATGATGGAGGTTAGCCAGCTTCCCAGCATCATGTATAATGGAGGTTACACAGCTTCCCAGCATCATGTATGATGGAGGTTAGCCAGCTTCCCAGCATCATGTGTGATGGAGGTTAGCCAGCTTCCCAGCATCATGTATGATGGAGGTTAGCCAGCTTCCCAGCATCATGTATAATGGAGGTTAGCCAGCTTCCCAGCATCATGTGTGATGGAGGTTAGCCAGCTTCCCAGCATCATGTATGATGGAGGTTAGCCAGCTTCCCAGCATCATGTATAATGGAGGTTAGCCAGCTTCCCAGCATCATGTATAATGGAGGTTAGCCAGCTTCCCAGCATCATGTATGATGGAGGTTAGTCAGCTTCCCAGCATCATGTATAATGGAGGTTACCCAGCTTCCCAGCATCATGTGTGATGGAGGTTACACAGCTTCCCAGCATCATGTATGATGGAGGTTAGCCAGCTTCCCAGCATCATGATGTCGTCATGGACTTCTTTATTAATTCACAGAAAGTGACATCAAACACATTGTGGACTCCAGTGGGCAGCTGTCAGGTAGTGGTAGGATACAGTCTGTTTTCCGCTGATTGTGCTTCAATGGACTCCCTGAGGTTTAATGAGGTGCAATCAGCACGAAACAGACTGTATCCTACCACTACCTGACAGCTGCCCACTGGAGTCCACAATGTGTTTGATGTCACTTTCTGTGAATTAATAAAGAAGTCCATGACGACATCATGTGGTGGGTGCAGTTCTTATGTTCTTATGATGTTGGTAATTTCCATCATCTTGTACTCAGTATCATGGGGTCACCCAGCTTTCCCAGCATCTAATACTTAGTATGATGGAGGTCACCCAGCTTTTCCAGCATCCTCTACATCCTGTGCATGCTTTCCCTTTACTGCCCAGAGAAGGCCTATTTGGGAAAGGGGTGGTGTACTGCACATAGGGGGGCAACACTACAGAGGGACCTATACTGCATAGAGGTTGCATAAAAGGGGCTACACTATGGGGAGTTTGTATAAACATGAGGATGATCCTGGATCAAGGAGTCTAAAATGTTTCTCTAGTAGATCCTATGGAGAAGAGTCATAGTCGGAGAAATCTTCATGATGGCCAGGTGGAGAACAAAGGAAAATGTGAACAACTTTGAATATCAAAAACATCACCTGCAATTCATGCAGAGAAGCCGCCTCCTGTGAGTCACTGGATGTAGATGCACTATGTATGATCACTTATAAGAACTGCAGAACCTGTATACACCTTGATCTACCTCAATATGGTCAGGGAGAATATTGGCCTTTATATTGTGGATGTTATTCAGTAAAAATATAGTGCTATTATCCAGTCAGTGTATGGTGAGGGTAGTGGTCATGGTGTAACAGTTTATTTGTCCTGTATATGCTGGTATTATTAGTAATATCTTGTTTATATAGTAGAGATTATTCATTGAACATAAAGGGGGAGATTTATGAAAGTGTGTAAATATACATCTGGTGTAAACTGCCCACAGCAACCACTCACAGCTCAGCTTTCGGCTCTGGTAGAATATAAGAGGAGCAGTGATTGGCTGCTGTGGGCAGTTTTCACCAGGTGTATATTTACACCCTTTCATAAATCTCTTATCTTGTATAACCCCTTTTAATTTTACATGGCCATATATGTGAAAAGTAGAAAGCCTTTTTCACTGCTCTTAATCCCTATTCTCTATGAGTAATGTAGTAGAATATTTCCTTTATTATTTGGAAAGCATTGTCATCTGCTGAAGTTCCCTATGGGTAACTAAATCGGTTGGGGGCCCACTCAGACTTTCTCGCCCCCCCTAGACTGAACCCCTAGCTACGCCCCTGACTACCACCAATGCCCATGTCCAGTCTGCTGGACATCCTGAGCCACCCCTTACAGGCTAGTAATTGGCTGAGTGAGGTACTTACTGCAGGGACCATACATCATCTTGAACCAGAAAGCAGCTAAGAGGACCTGAAGCATTGACAAGGCAGCTGCATGGGATTGGATAGGTATAGGCTCCTTTATATATTTTTTTTTAAATCACACAATTTACTTAAAACAATGTTTGTTTAGTAGATGAACCTCTTGACTTTGGGAAACATACCTCTATCAAATAAATGAAAAATATTTTATTTTTAATTATGTGTTTTTCCAGAGGAGAAAATTACCTAATCACCATGTAATTTTTATTTAAAAAACAAATACATAAACTAATATAAAAGTTCAAATTACTCTTCAGGTATAAGTGAAAGTTCTTACAGCCCTTACTGAGTTGTGGCACCTGGCTAAGGGCTGTGGCACTTGGCTAAGGGAAAGTTTACGTGACTCCAACAAAAAAGCCGATAATGGAAACAATAAAAAATATTATGAAATTTCTTCAAGATGGAAGTCTGGCAAAAGATGTAGTTCCTAGTCAGCTACGCATTTATTGCAGTTATAATAAGGATGGGAAGAAAAACATACAGGTATACCAAGGAATAGCTCAGGATAGCCAGACATCAGTATAGAATTTTAGAGCAATATGCTGATCCAGGACATGCAGCTATTATACTGAGGCACAAATACTTCTGTATTATGCGTATTTCATCCTAGCATGAGATACCAGCCTTATGAAATGGGATTTGCTGTTCTGTGTATTCAATCCACTCCTGGTTTTGGTTGCAATATGAGGACCACAATACTGACTGAAATATACGTAGTGTGAACCCAGCCTATGGCCAGGTTCAGACTATGTAACTGTGCGGCTGTATTTGCGGCTGTAATTGTGCGGCGGTATTTTTGGTGGTTCATGCGTACGCTGGAAAGTATAGGATATACGGCTGCACAGTGCACACTATGTATGAATCTACGGCCCGATCGTAAACGGACCCGTAAAAAATTAACAAGACCATTGTTTGCGGCTGGACATGCGGCCGAGGATTGACAGGCGGTCCGTACGGAGTACTTCAAAAATAGCCGGCAATGATGCCGAATGCCGATGCCTCTAATAGTTAATATATTAAATTAATAAAACACATTTTCTTTGTAATAAAGTCCCTTTCGTTGGTCAATAATTTAATTCTAACGAATCCATCATTTTGCAATTAAATATACTGTTAAAATAAATAGATATATAAATAAATGTATATTTAGATATATATTTATTTTTTGACAGTATATTTAATTGCACAATGATGGATTCGTTAGAATTAAATTATTGAACAACGAAACTGAATTTATTTAATCGAAAATGTGTTTTATTAATTAAATATTAATTAGTACAGGAAGCTCCATAAGCCGTTAATTCATATTGCCGGCAAAAGAGCATTCTGTACTAATCATCACTTTACTTTAATGAAAACATCAAATTTTTCTTCTAATTATGTTATCACAATAGCATTATTAGAAGAAACATTTAGAATTATATGTGCGCTCAGCTGATTGGCTGATCGGCTCAGCGCACATATAATGAGCCGGTCCGCAGTACAGTCACTTTATTGTGCTGCGGACCAGCGAAGCGGACACATCGGGGTGAGTATAGAGCTCTCCCCACCCCCTCCCCAGCACTGCACCCCTCCCAGCAAGGAAGGGGGGGGCAGTTAACCCCTTCCTTGCTGGGATGGGTGCAGTCTGACATCAGTCTGGCCCCCAAGGGGTTAAGGGGGATGCAATACATCCTCCCTTAACCCCTTGGGGGCCAGACTGTAAGCAGCGATCTGTAAAGATGCTGCATACTGTAAGGTGCACAACACCGCTCACAATGATGGGTGTTGTGCTCCTGTTTGTGTGTTTTTTGTGTGTTTCTCCCTTTTTGTTTTTCAGATATCGGTATCCTGTGGATTACGTCGGATTCCGTGGACTACGTCGATGACCAGCGTTTTTTTAATGTTTTTTTTTAATAAAATGGTCAATGAGGGGTGTGGGGGTGTTTTTATTTGAATAAAAAAATTTTTTAACTTGTGTCTTGTCTTTATTTCTTTATTTTATAGACTTAGTAGTGGAAGCCGTCTAATAGACGGAATCCATTACTAAGTTGGGGCCTAGTGTTAGCCGGTATAAAATGGCTAACCCTAACCCCCTATTATTACCCCAGTACCCAATGCCACCAGTGGTCCCGGAGCGTCAAAATTGGCGCTCCTGGACCGGGCGGCAGCAGGCTGGTAAGATTTAGGCTGGGGAGGGCCTAAACCAATGGCTCTTCCCACCCTGGTGTTACCAGGCTGCTGTCGTTTGGTTTTTAACCCGGCTGGTTATAAAAATAGGGGGGACCCTATGCGTTTTTTTAAAATAAATAAATAATTAAAAAAAAACGCAAAGGGTCCCCCCTATTTTTATAACCAGCCGGGTTAAAAACCAAACGACAGCAGCCTGGTAACACCAGGGTGGGAAGAGCCATTGGTTTAGGCCCTCCCCAGCCTAAATCTTACCAGCCTGCTGCCGCCCAGTCCAGGAGCGTCAATTTTGACGCTCCGGGACCACTGGCACCCGGCTCTTCCCAGTACCACTGGTGGCATTGGGTTGCATATTGCATGGCATATTTGACAGGCTGAACACAGGAACAGCAGAGAGACGGGAAGCAGGAACCAGGGACTAGGAGTAGGGACTGGGTAGCGGACAGGAGTCAGGAACAAGGACTAGGGACCAGGTAGTGGACAGGTATCAGGAACAACAGGGAGCTGGGCCAAACGCTATGGGAAGCATGTAGAGGCTCCAACACAGGGGACAGGGCATGCTGGGATTTATAGGGAGTGATTGGGTGCAACTACCAATTAGGGGCGGACTGGCCCTTTAAATCTGAGACAGCCGGCGCGCGCGCGCCCTCGGAGGCGGGGACGCGCGCGCCGGCCGACACAGACGGAAGGAGGAGCGGGACGAGGTGAGGCGCCCCCCGGGGCCGAACAGACCGCAGCGCCGGGTCCCTGCACCAGGACCCCGGCAGCTGCCTGAGCTGGATGGCGGTTGCGGCGGCGTCCCGGAGCACGGGACGCCGCCGCGGCCATGACAGTACCCCCCCCCTTTGGCCTCCCCCTCTTTCTTGCCTGCAGGAACCCCTTGATGAGATCTTTATCCAGGATGTTAGCCTCGGGTTCCCAGGACCTCTCCTCCGGACCAAATCCTCTCCAGTCCACCAGGAAGAAATGTCTCCCTCTGACGGTTTTCATGGCCAGAATATCTTTAACAACGTAGACGTCGTCTGAGACGGCTTGTGGAACAGAGAACGGGGACTGATCGGAGAACCGGTTGAGGACCACAGGCTTCAAGAGGGAGACATGGAAGGCGTTCGGAATCCGCATAGTAGGGGGCAGGTGGAGTTTGTAGGTGACAGGGTTTATGCGTTTCAGCACCGAAAAAGGACCAAGGAATCGGGGACCCAACTTGTAGCTGGGAATCTTGAGTCGAACATATTTGGCCGAGAGCCAGACTTTGTCACCTGGACGAAAATTTGTGGCAGGTCTCCTCTTCTTATCAGCCTGGTCCTTCATGCGTTCTGAGGCTTTGAGTAAGGACTGTCGAGTTTGTTCCCAGATCGACTGCAGGTCAGATAACAGCTCCTCCACGGCTGGGACCCCAGAGGATGGAGAGAGAGGCAGAGGAGGACGAGGGTGATGCCCGTAGACCACATAGAAAGGAGACTTGCCTGTGGAACTCGAGTCCAGATGGTTATAGGAGAATTCCGCCCATGGAAGGAGGTCGGACCAGTTGTCTTGGCGGCTGGACACAAAATGCCGTAGGTAGTTACCCAGGATCTGATTGACTCTCTCCACTTGCCCGTTAGACTGGGGATGGTAGGCTGATGAGAAGTCCAGCTTTACTTGGAGCTGCGAGCAGAGGGCACGCCAAAACTTAGAGACAAATTGAGAGCCTCGGTCGGACACAATGTGAAGAGGAAGTCCATGCAGGCGGAAGATGTGTCGGAAGAACAACTGAGCCAGACGAGGAGCAGAGGGTAGGCCAGGAAGAGCCACGAAGTGAGCCATTTTAGAGAAGCGGTCCGTCACCACCCAAATAACAGTATTGCCGGCAGATGGTGGTAGGTCGGTGATGAAATCCATCCCAATGTGGTGCCAGGGATGGTCCGGGACTGGCAAGGGCAAAAGTAGGCCGGCAGGTCTTTGACGGGGGGACTTATTCCTGGCACAGACTGCACAGGAAGCCACAAAATCCTTGACATCCTGGAGGAGATTGGGCCACCAGTAGTGACGGGAGATCAATTGCCCAGTCTTTTGAGTTCCTGGATGCCCGGCCACCAAAGAGGAATGCCCCCACTTCAAGATGCGTTTACGGAGCGCGGGGCGCACATAAGTCTTCCCGGGGGGCAGTCTCTGCAGAGCAGAAGTAGCAACTGGTACTAGGCGGTCGGGAGGTATGATGTGACGAGGAGATTCCTCTTGCCCCATGACATCGGATGCTCGGGATAATGCATCGGCCTTTAGGTTCCTCTCGGCTGGACGAAAATGGATGGTAAAGTTGAACCGAGAGAAGAAGAGAGACCACCTGGCCTGCCGGGGATTGAGGCGTTGAGCCGACTGGAGGTAGAGGAGGTTCTTGTGGTCCGTGTAGATGTTAACGGGGTGTTTAGCCCCCTCTAGTAGATGACGCCACTCCTCCAGTGCCAACTTAATGGCCAGGAGTTCACGGTCCCCAATAGTATAGTTCCTCTCGGCAGGGGAGAAAGTCCTAGAAAAGAACCCGCAGGTTCTGGTCTTGCCTGCTGTGTCCCTTTGCGAGAGAACGGCTCCTGCGCCCACAGAAGAAGCATCGACCTCGAGAGAAAACGGCCTGGAGACATCCCGGCGGACTAGGGCAGGAGCAGAAGCAAAGGCAGACTTGAGGCTATTGAAGGCTTGTTCGGCCTCTTGAGGCCAACGTCTGGGGTCCGCCTTCTTTTTAGTGAGAGCCACGATGGGTGCGACCAGGGTAGAAAAGTGAGGGATGAATTGCCGATAATAGTTGGCGAATCCAAGGAAACGCTGGATTGCTCTAAGTCCCACAGGGCGTGGCCATTGGAGGACAGCTGAGAGCTGGGCCGGATCCATTTGTAGACCCTGGTCGGAGACGATATAGCCAAGAAATGGAAGACTGCGCTGATGGAAAACACACTTCTCAAGCTTGGCGTATAAATGGTTGGCCCGTAGTCTTCGGAGGACCTGACGCACTTGTGCCACATGAGTCTGCTGATCCGGGGAGAAGACCAAAATGTCGTCCAAATAGACAATGACGCAGACATAGAGGAGGTCTCGGAAGATGTCGTTCACGAATTCCTGGAAGACCGCTGGGGCATTACATAGGCCGAATGGCATGACCAGGTATTCGTAGTGCCCATCTCTGGTGTTGAAAGCGGTCTTCCATTCGTCTCCTTTACGAATACGGATCAAGTTATACGCTCCCCTGAGATCCAGCTTGGAGAAGATCCTAGCTCCACGAAGACGGTCGAATAGTTCAGGAATAAGTGGAAGAGGATAGCGGTTCTTAACAGTCACCTTATTCAAGCCCCGGTAGTCTATGCATGGGCGAAGGGAACCGTCCTTCTTCTGGACAAAGAAGAATCCTGCGCCAGCGGGAGACGTGGATTTACGAATGAAGCCCTTTTGTAAGTTCTCCCGGATGTAGGAGGACATGGCTTCAGTCTCGGGCACAGAGAGAGGGTATACCCGACCACGTGGAGGAGATGCCCCGGGAAGAAGGTCTATAGGGCAATCATAGGCCCGATGAGGTGGTAGAGAGTCCGCCTCCTTGGCCGAGAAAACATCACCGAAATCTTGGTAGTCCTCTGGTAGACCGGCTAGAGGCTTGACACAAGCAGGAGACCTCGCAGAGCACTTGGGTTGAGGAGATCTCAGACACCGGCCATGACAGTCCTGGCCCCAGCTGAGAACCTCCCCAGTTCTCCAGTCCAGCTTAGGGGTATGAAATTGCAGCCAAGGAAGGCCCAGCAGGATGTTAGAGGAGGAATGGCTCAAGACATAGAAGGAGATCCTCTCCTGATGTAAGGCGCCCACCCGGAGGGCTAGGGGTGCCGTCTGGCAGTGCACAGTTTCGGTAAGAATCTCCCCCGTAACGAAGAGATAGACCGGGGTTGGGCTAGCTGGATCACGGGTAGCCGCCATCTTTGGACCAAAGAAGCAGAGATGAAACTGCCAGCAGAGCCAGAGTCGATGAGGGCAGAAGTCTGGAAAACTTGCCCTGAAGGTGTCTGGATGGAGACGGGTATAGTCAACCTTGGAGAGGTGGCATTCACACCTAGGGAGGCCTCTCCCACCGGACCTAGGTGCGAGCGTTTCCCGGACGCTGAGGACGTTGGGGACATCTCTGCCGGTAGTGATCTGCACCACCGCAATAGAGACAGAGATTCAGCTCTATGCGGCGGGCTCTCTCATCAGTCGTCAGGCGAGCTCGTTCCACCTGCATAGGGACTTCTGGAGGCGACTGGAGTATGGGAGCAACGGGACTCTGGAACACCGGTGCCAGCCGAGGAAGGCGACGGGGCAGGCTCAGTCGTCGTTCCTGCCGGACCTCCTCCTCTCTCTCGGAAAACCGGTTGTCGACTCTGGTAGCCAGTAAGATAAGCTCGTTTAGAGTAGGAGGAAGATCGCGGGCGGAGAGTACGTCTTTCACTCGGCTGGATAGACCCTTCTTGAAGGTGGCTATTAGGGCGGCCTCGTTCCAGTCCAATTCAGCTGCCAGGGTGCGGAACTGGATGGCGTAGTCACCGACAGAGGAGCTCCCTTGAGAGAGGTTGAGAAGAGCAGTCTCGGCTGAGGTGGCACGGGCAGGTTCCTCAAAGACGGAGCGAAACTCGGCCAGGAAGGCCCGGAGATTGGCAGCAACAGGATCATCACGGTCCCACAGTGGCGTGGCCCAGGCCAGAGCTCTACCCTCCAATAGGCTGATGATAAAGGCCACTTTAGAGCGCTCGGTGGGAAACTGACTACTTAACAGTTCAATATGCATTGTGCATTGAGTCAGGCATCCCCTGCACAACTTGGGATCGCCTCCATATTTATTCGGGAGGGCCAATCGAAGTCCCGAGGTGGTTGCAGGTGGTGGTGGGCGCTGGCCTGTAGTATGCTGCTGTAGGGCGGCAGTCAATTGCTGGATTTGCTGCGACTGCTGCTGGATCTGTTGAGCCTGTTGAGCGACCACTCTGGCGACGTCACGGAGATCAGGCACCTCGCCGGGATCCATGGTTGGAGCCTACTGTAACGCCTGGAGTAGTGGATCCACTGGACCAGCACCAGCGATGGCACAAACCTCACCAGGGAGCGGAGTCTAAGGGGCCGCTGGTTTTCACCAGAGCCCGCCGCAAAGCGGGATGGACTTGCTGCGGCAGACGACCCCCAGGTCGCTACCCCTGGCTTGGTTGCTGGTGACGGCAGGCGAGGCGTGACAGGAGCAGGTACTGACAGTGGCGTGTAAGCGTACCGCAGATGACAGGCTGAACACAGGAACAGCAGAGAGACGGGAAGCAGGAACCAGGGACTAGAAGTAGGGACTGGGTAGCGGACAGGAGTCAGGAACAAGGACTAGGGACCAGGTAGCGGACAGGTATCAGGAACAACAGGGAGCTGGGCCAAACGCTATGGGAAGCATGTAGAGGCTCCAACACAGGGGATAGGGCATGCTGGGATTTATAGGGAGTGATTGGGTGCAACTACCAATTAGGGGCGGACTGGCCCTTTAAATCTGAGACAGCCGGCGCGCGCGCGCCCTAGGCGGCGGGGACGCGCGCGCCGGCCGGCACAGATGGAAGGAGGAGCGGGACGAGGTGAGGCGCCCCCTGGGGCCGAACAGACCGCAGCGCCGGGTCCCTGCACCAGGACCCCGGCAGCTGCCTGAGCTGGATGGCGGTTGCGGCGGCGTCCCGGAGCACGGGACGCCGCCGCGGCCATGACAACCTGTAAGTAACTGTATGTAATTGTCTCTCATCACTACTACAGTCACTCCTATGATCTACAGCATGAAGATATGTTGTAGCATTCTTTATTGTGAAACAATATCGTGCAATAGAATTAATCCCGGGACTACTATCATTGGGGTCCTGCCTCTCATAATAGATCAACACCATTGCAGGAGCAGCAAGTTCAATGGGATATATATTGGGCAACATTTGTGACCCTTAACTCCAACCATGTAGTAAATAAATAACACATATGTAGATACAAAAAACGAATGCTACTCGCCAACAATTTCAATGGCCGTTTAACGTTAAACAACCATTGAAGTTATCTGTGCCACTCATTCTTCTTATCTACATATGCGTTAAGAAACTACAATGATTAGCCTAGAGAAAACAGGTTTACAAAATTTATAGGAAATTACTGCAAAGAAATGATAACTATTTAGATTCTACTTCTTTGAAGTAGAAAATCTGTACTCTGTCCGTGTCACAGTGAAGATTTTTTGGAACCTTGTGCTAGGTTGTATAGATAGACATGTTACATAAGTACTAAGTTAAACAAAGATATAGGTCCATTAAGTTCAACCAGAGGATGGAAGTGGATGTGCTTGAATCAATAGAAAGAAACAAAGTTAAAACATTTTCCCCATACTCCATGACTAAATTTTAAAACTGTATTTTCCAATACTGATTCAGCGCATAATAATGCAAGCGCTATGGCCTTTTAAACCTAAAGTGGAAAAAGCAAAAGCGTGAAAATGAAAATTCGCTTTGACCTTAAGGGTTAAATGATCACATTCTTGAACTCGCACAGTAAACGGCTTTGCTCTATCCGGGTCAGTTTCTCTGTCCTAGGATACTGCCCTGCACTGTATAGAGAGTTTCTCGGCATGGGCTGGGTTGATCCCTGACTTGTACTCCTTGTAAGGTCTAAAACTGCATAGTTGACATAGTTGATAGACTGAAGAAATGGAGTGTCTCTAGTTGCTTCATACACGTGTGTCTCTTACTCTTCAGCACAGCTGGACTGGCCCGGACAGGGGTCATGGCAAAGCCAGGCCCTGGCTTAACTGCAGCAGGGATGCCTACTCTGTGTGTATCCTCCTCCTACGAGAATCAGAGGGAAACTAACTTACACTTCCTTCCACCAAGTGACTACTTACTACAGGGATATGTGAAAGCCCCCGTGAGTGGTGGAGAAGAATGTATGCAAAGAGAAAAGAATAGGGATAGGCAGAAGAGAAACAAGTATCTCTATTAGACAATAAAATTAAACAATACAGACAGAGCAGTAACCCTGTGTTCACTACAGCTGTGCAATATATATACAATTTTTCATACAAAACACTGACAGCTGGTGGTGAAACTAATTAATACCTTCATCACCACCTGACTTTTGAGTAGAGGAGTTTTGCCACAGGTGTCATACAAAAAACACCCGTGATGGGATACCACACAGACCGTGACTTATCAAAACTTTTGACATGTGATGACAGTGATGGGCAACCTTTTGAGCTTGGTGTGTCAGCATTCGGCAAAAAAAGTATAATTCAAATGGTGTGTCACTGCAAGAAAAAACACCATAATTTTGCGATATTTATAGTTTAAATAACAAAAGTATGTGATTGTAATATATAACTGTACTTAATAAACCAAAAAATAATTATTGTGTGAAGTAAACTACAAACCACACACACACTACACCACCTGATCCCCATCCCTCCCCATACACTACCCTACCTGACCATTCCACACACACACAATACCCCACCTGACCACCATCCCTCCCTATAGTAACATAGTAAA
The DNA here is from genome assembly GCF_027789765.1 of Dendropsophus ebraccatus. Taxonomy (NCBI): domain Eukaryota; kingdom Metazoa; phylum Chordata; class Amphibia; order Anura; family Hylidae; genus Dendropsophus; species Dendropsophus ebraccatus. Next base: position 48,388,039 of record NC_091462.1, read on the forward strand.
TAAGGTTGAAAGAAGACAAGAGTCCATCAGGTTCAACCTAGGGAAACCCTACTGTGTTGATCCAGGGAAGGCAAAAACCCCCACGAGGCAGACGACAACCACCCCACCACAGGGAGAAAACTCCCCCCCCCCCCCCCCCGACTCCAATGGCAACCAGAACAATCCCTGGACCAACGTATCACCGGAAATCTAATGCCCATAACTTGTAATATTATATTGTTCAAGATAAGCATCCAGGCCTCCCTTGAACTTATTTAATGAATCGGCCATGACAACATCATGTGGCAGAGAGTTCCACAGTCTTACCGCTCGTACAGTAAAGAACCCGCGTCGATGCTGATGATAAAATCTTCTTTCCTCTAGTACATTGTGATCAGATCGCCCCTAAGACGTCTTTTTTCTAGCGTAAATAACCCCAAGCTTGATAACCTCTCCTGGTACTGTAACCCACCCATTCCCTTAATGACCTTTGTTGCCCTCCTCTGCACCCGCTCTAGTTCAGCTGTGTCCTTCTTATATACTGGTGCCCAAAACTGTACACAGTATTCCATATGTGGTCTGACCAGTGATTTATAAAGAGGCAAAACTATGTTCTCATCTTTAGCATCTATACCTCTTTTGATGCATCCCATTATTTTATTAGCCTTGGCAGCTGCTGCCTGGCACTGATCACTAAAGTTGAGTTTACTGTCCACCAATACCCCCAGGTCCTTTTCGGAAGTAGTTTTACCCAGTGTTTTATTATTTAGCACATAACTGTACTTATTATTTCTATGGCCCAAGTGCATAACCTTACATTTATCCACATTAAACTTCATTTGCCATTTCACCGCCCAAGCCTCTAGCTTCTCCAAATCCCTCTGTAATATGATATTATCCTCCTCTTTACTGATTACGTTACCCAGTTTAGTATCATCTGCAAAAATGGAGATTCTGTTCTGTAGCCCCTCAACAAGATCATTAATAAAAATATTAAAAAGAAGTGGACCCAACACTGACCCCTGTGGTACCCCACTAGTAACTAAAACCCAATCTGAATATGTTCCATCAATGACCACCCTCTGTTTTCTATCACACAACCAGTTACTTACCCATTTGCATACGTTTTCCCCGAGTCCCAGCATTCTCATTTTGTTGACCAACCTTTCATGCGGCACAGTATCAAATGCCTTTGAAAAGTCCAGATACACAACATCCACAGCCTCCCCCAGGTCCAGTCTATAACTTACCTCTTCATAGAAGCCGATCAGATTAGTCTGACAGGATCGATCCCTCATAAATCCATGCTGGTGCTGCGTCATAAGATTGTTTTCATTAAGATACACCAGTATGGCATCTCTTACAAACCCCTCAAATACTTTACTTACTATAGATGTTAGACTTACGGGCCTGTAGTTTCCAGGATCACTCCTTGACCCCTTCTTGAATATTGGTAACACATTAGCTATGCGCCAGTCCTGTGGAACAATCCCTGTCGTAATAGAATCTTTAAATATTAGGAATAACGGTCTGTCTAACACAGTATTTAATTCTTGCAAAACTCTAGGATGGATACCTTCTGGGCCCGGTGACTTATGGATTTTAATGTTTTTAAGGCGTCTCCCCACTTATTGTTGTGTTAGGCAGGTGAGATTTATGGGAGGATTTATATTATCCCTAGTCATGTCGTCTGTTATGGGATTCTCCTCTGTGAATACAGTAGAGAGGAATGTATTTAGTAGATTGGCCTTTTCCTCTTCCCCCTCCACCATTACACCCAGATTATTTTTGAGGGGACCAACATTTTCAGTTTTAAGTCTTTTGTTGTTTATATAAGTTAAGAACATTTTGGGATTCGTTTTACTTTCTGTGGCTATCCTTCTTTCTGTTGCTATTTTTGCTTCTTTTATTTGCTTTTTACACATTCTATTCTTCTGTCTATAGTTGCTCAATGCTTCCCCACTACCTTCTTGTTTTAGTAGTCTGAATGCTTGTTTCTTATCATTTATTGCACCCCTTACAGCTGAAGTTAACCACATTGGATTTCTCTTATTTCTACTACTTTTATTCACATATGGTATGTGCCGTTCACATGATTTACCCAGGATGCTCTTAAATATGTTCCATTTCTCTTGTGTACTTTTATTTCTGAAGGCATTGTCCCAGTCTATGTTCCCAAGGTCCTCTCTTAGTTTTTGGAAATTAGCTTTCCTGAAATTTTATGTTTTTGTAGCCCCTCTGCTAATTATTTTATTGAAGGATAATTGAAAACTTACTATATTATGGTCACTATTACCTAGGTGACCCCCCACCTCTATTTTTGATATTCTGTCTGGCCTATTGGATAAGATCAGGTCCAGAAGGGCCCCCCCCCTCTTGTTGGTTCCTGTACTAGTTGGGAAAGGTAATTATCTTTTACTATGACCAAAAACACGCTTCCCTTCCTGGAGCTGCAAGTCCCCCATAATAATGACTTCCCCCTGCTTCGCTGCCGCATCTATTTGTCTTATAAGAAGATTTTCTGACTCTTCCACTATACTTGGAGGTTTATAACTCAGTCCTATAAGAATTTTATTATTCTTCGTCCCTCCCCTTATTTCTACCCAAAGAGATTCCACATTATCATCACTTATATCCTCCCGCAGAATGGGCTTAAGGCATGATTTAACATATAGACAGACCCCTCCCCCTTTCCTATTTTTACGGTCATTTCTGAATAGACTATAACCCTGGATATTAACAGCCCAGTCATAACTCTCATCCAGCCATGTCTCGCTTATCCCCACTATATCATATTTCTCTTCAACCATTATGAGTTCTAATTCCTCAGCTTTATTAGTGAGGCTTCGAGCATTAGTATACATACATTTATTATGTTTGTCCATATTCCCTTTCCTCTTGTCACTAGTAACTGTTCTAACCCATTATCATTTTTATCATTGGTGCCAATGTGCACCATGACTGCTGGGTCATCGCCAGCCCCTCCCAGTAATCTGTCAGCCCAATCCGCGATGTGACGAACTCGAGCGCCAGGAAGGCAACACACCGTTCGACGATCCCGGTCTTTGTGACAGATTGCCCTGTCTGTCCCCCTAATAATTGAGTCCCCCACTACCAGTACCTGCCTGGCCTGCCCTGAACTCCTGTTTCCCACCTTACTGGAGCAGACACCCCCCTGGCTTTCAGAGGCAGTGTCCTGCTGCAGCAATGCCACCCCTGAATCAACATCCCCCTCATCCGCCAATTTGGCAAACTTGTTGTGGTGTGCCAGATCATGACTGGTCTCCCTCACACTCTTCCCTCTACCCCGTTTTCTAACTGTGACCCAACTACTTGCCTCTTCCTCCTGTACTTCCATACTATCACTCTCTCCCCCATCTACCCCTTGGAGCGCTTGCTCAGTGAGCAGCAGACTCCTTTCCAGTTTGCCAATGTATCTCAAACGTCGCAGCTGCTCATTTAGATCCAGGATCTGGGCTTCCAAACCAGCAACATGCACACATCTCCCACAATGGTATGCACCCTCGATCGGTTGATCAAGGATTGCATACATCATCAAGGATTGCATACACTATACACTACCCTACCTGATCCTCCCACACACACACAACCCCACCTGACCCAATCCCTCCCCATACACTACCCTACCTGACCCTTTCACACACACAACCCCACCTGACCACATCCCTCCCCATACACTACCCCACCTGACTCATCCACACACACATACACACAACCCCACTTGACCCCCATCCCTACGCACAGTACCCCACCTGACATCCCCCCATACACACACACACTACCCCACCTGACCCCATCCCCCCACACACACACACTACCCCACCTGACCCCATCCCCACAGATGCAATACCCCACCTTGCCCCATCCCTACACACACTACCGCACCTGACCCATCCCCTGACACCAATCACCCAACCCCCATCCCTCCCCACAAACACTTACAATACTGTTGCAGTCCAGAATGCAGGCTGTGGCGCCGGAAGACCACACTGATGGCAGGAGCAAGACAGGGCTGGAGCGCGGCACTGCTGTGGCCGGCCGTACATAGCTACTGTGCCAGGTGACATCACAGTAGCTGCATCCAGGCGGTACATGGGGCAGAGAATACGTGGTGGGGTCAGGCCGCACTGTAAGGCCGCAGGGCTGTTTTGGAGCTTGCATGCGGCCACATACCTCTCTGTATGCGTCCGCATGGCAGCCACGTGTCAGTGGCTATGGCTGCGTATGTCGGTGCTAACACGCGTGTCATAGGTTTGCCGTCACGGCTCTATGACATGTCAAAAATTTTCTCAAGTGAAAGGGACACTTTAAGGCCGTTTTTGTCAAAAACAGTTAAAGTAGATGAGTTTAAATATTTGTATTTCCCAGCACTTTGCTGTTTTGTATAGTTCTCTGCTTGTTTCCTTTCTATTGAAAACTGAAAAGTCTAGATAGGGAAATGCCGATAACTAGAAACACCCAGTTATCAATAAATTAATAAAAACAAAGGACCAGCTTCTTTTAACAGATTGTATAAATTTCTCATATGGAATGATAAAAAGAAATGAGCAGGATATAAGAAGACAAAAGAAATAAAGCAGGAAGAAAACAAAAGGAATTGGTTGAGGTTGAAATGTTAGGTAATCAATCTCTAAGAAAACCAGATGTAAGGATAATTAGCTTCGATTATCTAACATCTGGTGTAACACATACGACTGCCAGAAGAGGGTGGAGGGAAAATGGGGGACAGTTTATCAGGCGCATAACAAATCTGCAAAAGGTTGTGTTTAAAGAGACACCAATCAATATGATATATGATCAATGTAACAGTGTTAAAAAAAAGTGCTAGGGGTTGTGTATGTTTAAAAACATTAGTTTGAATTATTAATTATAACTAAGTTGACACTTCAGACAAAATTGATATGTGTGTTATACTTTGCACAGGTCATGTGTTTTTGTTTTTTTATTTGTCACTAGAAAAACTTCACAAGTCCCATGTGAGGTGAGTGGCTACCTTCATTTGGCTCATGCGTTCCACCTATTCCACTTATTGACTTAACCCCTTTCCGCACCACAATGTACATTTGCGTAGTGGTGGCGTTAAGGGGGTATAGAGGGGGGGCACGATGTGACCCTTTTCTTTACCGAGCAGCCCCTAGCTGCTATCAGTAGTTATCAGAATACTCAGACCAAGACTGAACAAAACTTTAGACATGTCTGTGATATACATTTTCCTCTGAGAAAACATGTACAAGAAATCTTTTGAATGCTTATGTAGTACACTGCAATACTATAGTACTATACTTCATAGTACTATACGTACTGTAAGATCAGTATTCTGCTGGTACAGTCTGCAATAGTAAGTAATAAGCAGTCTTATTGTATAGTAAGTAATAAGCAGTCTTATTGTAATAATGTTCTTTTTTTGCTCATAGCAACCATTCACAGTTCAGCATTTGAATATTAATGTTCTCTGGTAAAATGAAAGCCATGATCTGATTGGCTGCTATTGGCAACAAAGAACATTCTTACTATAAGGGCCAGTTCACCGTGAGAAAACACAGCGTAATTCCGCTGCGGAGCTCTCCGCCTCGGAATCTCGCCACGCTCAGTGTGCTGCTTTGAGTGAATGAGAGGGCGCGCTCTTGTCCGCTGCCGCCGCTCTCCGCTCATGGTGCTAACATATTAGTTCTTTGAGCGGAGAGGAGAGGAATCAGACGAGCGTGCTCTCTCCCATTCGCTCAAAGCAGCACACTGAGTGCGGTGGGATTCCGTGGGATTACGCTCTGTTTACTCAGTGTGAACTGGCCCTAAGGCTAGATACACACACCGGATCCACAGCGAATTTCACTCTGCGAATTTGCAGCAAAATCCGCTGAGGATCCCTTGCCTGTCATTTTCAAATAGATTACATACTTGCAGCGGGATTGACATCCTGCTGCGAGTATGCAAGTGGCAGCCCTCTTAACCCCCCGTCGGCCAGAGCATACTTTATCTGCTCCACGTGCCAGCTTGCTTTGGGGGCTCCCTGCGTCTGGATGTCCCGCTCAGCCAATCAGTAGCTGCGGCGGGGTAGCACACTGATTGGCTGAGCGGGACGTTGAGCCGGGAACCCCTGAAGCAAACCAGAGCGTAGAGCAGGTAATGTATGCTCTGGCTGGTAGGGGTTTAGGGGGCTGCCACTTGCATACTCGCAGCAGGATGTCAATCCCACTGTAAGTATGTAATCTGAGTCTTCTCATTGAAAATGACAGGCAAGGGATCCGCAGCGTATTTCGGTGCAAATTCGCAGCGTGAAATTGCCCTAAGACAGCACTCTCCCCCAGAGTTCTATGGGATTGTCTGTTAGATAACCACCTAAACTCTGTGGTCCCTACATTCTCCCAGTAACAGATTTGTGGGGACTGTCAACTTCTTATAGCTTCTCAGCCTGCTCTATATATCTATTCTAGTACACTGTTCTGGTAACTTTCAATAGGCATGCCATAAACCAGGGATGGGGAACCTTTGGCGATCCAGCTGTTTTAAAACTACAATTCCAGGCACAATGTAAATTGTAGTTTTGCAATAACTGGAGGGTCGATGGTTCCCCATCCCTGTCACAAACATTAATGGGAATACGCCTTTAACCTTGTAGTTTAAGTTATTTTGTTTAGAAGAGCAGTTGTGAGTGACTGTAGAGTATACATATGTTACAGCATCTCCAAAGACAAAACAACAATTCTTTTGTAAGACCCTATTCCCCAGTAAGTAAATAGCAATATTACAGGGAGCCACGTGTGAGTCTTCCGCAGGTCTTGGACAGACACTGTTACTGTTGCCTTGGCAGACGGCACACGGCCAGCAGGAGGGTTTGTATTAGATGGATGAACTCTGCGAAACAAGAAAATTGTCCCACTTACAGAAGATAATGAACAGAAAAGTGATACGGCGGAAGCAATTAATCCTAATCACTTAGAAGACAATGCAATTCAATTACCGTTTCTTTGAGGAGTTAAAATCCTCCAATTAATGTTAATAGGATTTTTTTCTCTCATGATGGTAGATAGCTTAGCACACTTCCAGTCTTCTTGTGGAGATAAAAAGGAACACAGGCAGCGCCGCCTCTCACTGCCTCCTTCCTACAGTCTTTCTCTCCAGTAAGTTGTTTTTGTAGAGTAATTACCTCTGGTTTGGTCTTAACAGATGAAGCACAATGTGTTTTTCTAATAGGGCTTTTAAAAAAATGTCCTGAATGAAAAACCTCTTTTCATTTATTCAATAACAGAAATTTTGGTTCTTTCCACTTCATAAATACTAACTATTTCAGTAACACTGCCTTGTGATGAACAATATATTAACAGACATGACTGATAGATTGTTCGATCTTAAAGTGTCACAGTCGTTATTATTTTCAAAATCTAAATCAACAGGGGATATAAAATAAAGTAAGTTTCCAATTTACATAAATTTTTTTTTTAGTTATCATGGGAAACACAGGCCTTTGAAAAAAAAAGAGACTAAACACAGGAGGTCTTGCTCATCTGTACACTCAGAGAGAGGACAGTAATGCGATTGACGTACACATTTAGCTTTGACTCTCTGTACTGGCAGGAATTCCTGCGTTTAGTCTCTTCTTTCAACAAGTGCATGTCTAAAAATTTGCCTTCAGGAGACTGGACCTGGATTTCTGGTAAGTATAGCTTTGTTTTACAGCATGATAACTAACTAAATAAATAAATGTAAATTGCAAATATGCTTTATATCACATCTACTTAAATTTACTACTTTAAATTTACTTAAGTTTACTTAAATTTTTAAACTTATAACAACAATGACACTTCATTAGTATAAACCGCAACTTTTGGAGAGATGTTCTAATGATAAACAATGATAGACATCAGAAGTTCTGTCGCATAAAAAAGTTATGGTTCAGGGCAATTTGCCATTGATTTCCATGTCTACAAGCTTAACCACCCTTTTGTTCTGTCAAAATGTTGTCAAAAAGATTTATGACTATGGACTTTCCATTCAGCAATTCTACAATGTAATCGTCAACACATACAGTCACCAAGTACCTTCAGGGTATAAACCCACACACCGTATAAGCAGCGTATTTACTGCTGCGATACGCAGCAAATACGCAGCAAACACGCAGCAAATACGCAGCAGATTAGATCTAAATAACTGAACACAGCATCAAATCTTCACCATCAAATCTGCTGCGTATTTGTTGCGTATCTGCTGCGTATACGGTGTGTGGGTTTGTACCCTCAGGGGACAATGATTCGCTGGTCAGGGAGTTCTGCTTTTTAACAACAATTGCACCACATTGTAAATTTAAAATTTGCTTAAAATGTTCTGGAATTTGTCTGATAAAGGTTTTGGTGTCTTCTATGGTCGAGTCTTCCAGCAAACTTCACAGGAGTGAGGCAGTGTCCAGAGCTGAAGAAAAACAAGGAGGGTAAAGGCCCTATTACACCAAACGATTGTCGGCCATATTTGACCAATTATCAGCCATTGCAGCTGATAATCGTTCAATGTAATAGCGCATGTTAACAAAATTCGATGAGCTGACATGCACGATGTTGGCTGATCGTGGTCTTTCAACATGTTTAAAAATATCAAAATCTAAAGATCATCCAGGCACCCCTTCCTGCTGCTCCCTACGGCCCCTCCAACTGCTATTACACGCACAGACAGTGAGCTGGGAACAAGGGGCAGGCAAGCAAGCGCTGACCTGACAGGCCGTTGCTCGCTTCCCCATTATACACACATGCACAGCACATGCACAGCAGTGATATGAGCATTCAGTTCTAACCCCTAAGCACCGATTGCCGAAGCAGGCGCACTACCAGCGGGAATCCGCCGTCTGCGCATTGATGGCCTGAACCACCCCCAGATTATCACAAAAGAAACGGACTCTATGGTTCCGGAACATGTCCCCCCACACCACTGTTGCCACCACTAAAAAGTTACAGCAGAGTCAAATTACGCACTAACCCTGTTTCCTTCCATGCCTCTGGCCAGCTACCCACACACCAATGTCCCTGAAAGTATGCTCCAAATCCAAAACTACCCAAAGCGTCGGTAAACAACTCCATGTCCCTGTTCAAAACCACACTCGCCATCATCACAGACCTCCTATTGTAAGCTGTCAAAAAAAACCTCCAAATCTCCAAGTCCTCCCGCAACTCCCCAGGCAACCGGACGTAATGGTGCGGGCCCTTAACCCCCGCAGCAGCCAACCGCATGCAGAAGACCTGCCCCATGGGCATGATCCGGCATGCAAAGTTGAGGCGACCCGACAGTGACTGCACCTCCCACAGACGAAGTTTCCGCCACAGACAGGCGTCCTCAACTGCCCCCACCAACTCATACAGCTTCTCCGCCAGCAGCCTGCACTCCATGAGCTCGGTATCAATTTTGATCCCTAGAAACTTGATAACCGTAGCCGGGCCCTTGTTTTTTTCAGGAGCCAAAGGCACCCCAAAAGCCAAAGCCACCCGCTCCATAGTCCTGAGCAATATCGTGCACACCCGTGACCCAGCCGAGCCCAAGAACAGAAAGTCATCAAGGTAGTGGAGTACAGACTCCACCTGCACCTCCTGCTGCACCACCCACTCCAAAAATGTAGTAAACTGTTCAAAATATGCGCATGAGATCGCACATCCCATGGGGAGGCACAGATCCATAAAGTACTGTCCCTGCCACCTACAGCCCAGCATGCGAAAACTGTCCAGGTGGACCGGCAATAGCTGGAACGCCGCCTCGATGTCAGTTTTCGCCAGCAGGCAACCTCTGCCATACAGCTGAACCCACCGCAACGCAGCATCGAACGACGTGTAGGACACCGCACAAAGAGTCGGATCAATGCCATCATTGACCGACCCACCCGCTGGGTGCGATAAATGATGGATGAGCCTAAACTTGCCTGTTTCCTTCTAGGGGACCAAGCCCAAGGGGGAAACACACAAATCCACCAACGGAGCCGCAATCCATCAACGGAGCCACAAATGAGCAGGCGAAGGGGATCCACTTACCCTCCTCAATCCGCGCCGAACCCGCCCTGTTCCCGGAACTTCAGCAGCAGGGGAAGCCACCTCCGATCTCCTCAGACCGCGCCGACCAGGGGTGGGGGTGAGCGCAGGTCGCTCCCCCGGCGCAGCCGCCTCCATTCGCTGTCAGGGATTCCTGGCGGTACAGGCAGGGGATGGAGAAGCCGCCGGAGAGGCCGCAGGGTCCCTAACGGGGCTCCTCCTGCTGCACTGGACGCACGGCGTAACTTCTGGGCTCAGCCGAGCCGGCGGCCGGGACCTCCTAGCCCGGGCCCTCCTCCCAGATGCACCTGCAGGAGCCTCAGGTGCAGGTGAATCCCCCCAAGCAGTTGCTGTGTAAGCGATTTGGGCCCTCGCTGCAAAGCCGTCTCCCTGACCTGCTGGAGAAGTGCTTCCAAGTCCGACATGGCTGTGGTAAGTGTTAACTTTCACCAACCAGCTCACACTGACTACCCCCATGCTTCATTTGCCTCTTATAACCTCTGTCCCCTCCCCTTGCCCTGCATTTCACCCTACTCTGTCTCCACAGCAACCACTTACTCTTACCCTGCTAGTCAGACTATCCCTGTCATGCGCACCCTGCCATTACACTGCGATTCACTTCGGGTGCTTTCTTACATGCAGTAACCCCTCTCTGTCTGGGGAGAGAGGGGTTACAGTTATGGAGAGATTACCTCCACCGTCCTGTCCCCTGGTGCAAGCCCCAGTCTGAAGTAGATCTGCTATTATTTGAAAGGTGAGGGAGACATCCTGGGTCAGAGTACAGTGCTGTAGTCCCCGCTATGCAGACCATTCCCCTCCCCCATTCGCCCTCCCACCCAGAGCAGGGATCTCCTTAACCAAAGAAATACTCTTAAACCAAGTCGCAATTTTTAAAAACTGTGAGCTCTTAAACCAAAACGCTCTTAATCCAAGTCCGTCCTGCAGAAATCAATAGGAGGGAGATTAGTCGCCAGGAGAGAACAGAGAACAAAGGATTACACAGCGGGACCTGTGTGAAAGCTGCTATTCAGAGGTCAGAGAGGTCAGTGCTGACTTCAGAGGAGATAGCCCTGTAATGTAGCTGTAAATTAACTCTTTGCTGTCCTGTTTTGGTGCCTCACCTCCCCCAACCCCTCCCCTCTCCATAAGAGAACCATGGGGACAGGGGGGTGAGCTTCCAACTGCTTTTTTATGATAAAAATGCATTTGTCAGGGCTTGACAAAGCTGCGTCTTGCCGTGAAACCGGTCGCCTGATCTTTTGCTCCCCTGCACCATGTCTGCCTAATAAAGCCGGAATTTTCCATGTAGCTGGTGAGTGCCATCGTATTGCTTATACAGTTGGACTTTGTGTGTATCTGTTTTCTGATTGAGCACCACCTGGACTGATCGTGATTGGTGGTTCACCGGGATTCATCTCTGCTGTGGATCTGTAGTGGTGCCGTCCAGCTTTTACCTTTTGCCTTGTGGTAATGAAGTAGTACCTAAGTTTTGCTAGTAGATGTCACTACTGTATGTAAATGTACTTGTATATTGCAAAGCTGTAGTAACTAGGGGGTTATTGTTTGTTATAATTTGCTCACCAATGAGAGCCCTCTTTTCTCTTCACCTATCTCTGTGTTCCTTTTTCTTCGCACTTTCTTCTCCACCACTCACAAGGGACATTACACCTCCTGTAGGAAGTTATCACATGGGAAGAGGAAGTACACGCCCACACTTAGTGAGTCTTACCTTGGTAAGTCTTGGTGGACAAAAGACACAAGATAGGACGGTCCCTGCTGTAGTCCAGCTGGGCCTTGGCTTTGCTAGGTCCCGACACCTAGTTAGTGTGCAGTGTAGTCTAGTCGGTGGTAGTGAATAAACGCACATGAGAGATGCAGACACCAGTTTCTTGAAATCAGCACATCTACTCACTATGCAGTTTTTAACCACTAAAGGAGAGGACAGAGCTCACCCCAACTCATGCCGTGAACATCTCTAACAGTGCAAGACAGTATCCTAATAACAAGAGGAACTGAACTGGATAGAGCAAAGTTGCTAGAAGCTTACATAACCAGGTCTTTTACCCTAGAGGGTCTCAGCGCAGATTCTGTTTTGTCACATCTAAAGTCTGCTATCAGCTATTGTACAAAGTATTCTATCAGTAAAGAAGATTTATATATGGTAACAGGAATTAGTGATTATTGTTCTGGCACATACACAGTATGGGTTATCTCCCCTTTCTGTGGGTGACAGTACCGATAGTCCGGGTGGGTCACAATTCCACTCCCGACCACCATGATAAGCGCCCAATTTACCCCCTTGCAACCAGGCCGGTCACCGACCACAGCAGAAAGGATATAGCCAGCTTCTCTAAAATAAAAGCAGGTGTGCCCCCATACCTGTGTGCCCCTCTGGCACTGGCATCACGACAGTACAACTATATGAGCTATATTCCGAGCAACCACCACAGTAGGGGCGTCTAAAAGCCCTATTACATGGGCCGATGCTGAGGAGTATGCAAGAGCAGTGGCGGAACTACCGCCGTAGTGGCTGCTATGGGGCCCGCCACATCAGGGGGCCCGGTGCTGGATCCTGTAATGGACACTTGCAGCACCCGGCCGCTGAGCGGCCCTCCCGGGTGCTTCAAATGCCCATCCGAACGAAGAGACTTTACCTGTGAGCGCTCCTGGTGAGCGCTCACAGCTAAATGCAGGGCTGTGATTGACAGGGTCAGGAGCCAATGTCTTCCGGCCTTGCCAATCACACAGTGTCCCCAGCAGCCCCTGTACAGCAGCCCCTGCGGCCCCGCCCCCCTTACAGCATCCCGTGCATCCCTCTACCTCCCGTACAGCATCCCCTGCGCCCCCGCCTCCTGTGTGTCTCCTGCAGCCTCCACCTCCTGTACAGCGCCTCCCGTACAGCCCCCCAGCAGCCCCCCACCTCCTGTACAGCCATAGCTCCCAACCGTCTCGAATTCCACGGGACAGTTCCGTTTTCGGGGTGCTGTCCCGCGGTCCCGGAATAGCACCCAGTGTCCCGCATTATATGTGGCCCCACCAAAAGAACAATAAACCAGTAACTCACCTGTCCGCCGGCCCCAGCAGCTCCTCTCCTGGAAGAGCGCGCACTCCCGTCATCCTCCAGGGCGGGCAGCGGGGTATACAGACACTGACTGTACTGGAAGTGACCTGCAGCCTCCATCATGAATCACTTCCGGTACAGTCAGTGTCTGTATACCCCGCTGCCTGCCCCGGAGGATGACGGGACTGCGCGCTCTGCCGGGAGATGAGCTGCTGGGACCGGCGGACAGGTGAGTTACTGGTTTATTGTTTTTCTGGTTGGGCCACACAAATGGGGGGATTGGCTACTATGTGGGGCGCTATATGGGGGATTGGCTACTATATAGGGGGATTGGCTACTATATGGGGCGCTATATGGAGGATTGGCTACTATGTGGGCACTATATGGGGGCATTGGCTACTATGTGGGGCGCTATATGGGGGATTGGCTACTATATGGGGCACTATATGGGGGATTGGCTACTATGTGGGGCACTATATGGGGGGATTGGCTACTATGTGGGGCACTATATGGGGATTGGCTACTATGTGGGGCACTATATGGGGGGATTGGCTACTATGTGGGGCACTATATGGGGGGATTGGCTACTATGTGGGCCACTATATGGGGGGATTGGCTATTATGTGGGGCACTATATAGGGCATTGGCTACTATGTGGGCACCATATGGGGATTGGCTACTATGTGGGGCACTATATAGGGGCATTGGCTACTATGTGGGCACTATATGGGGATTGGCTACTATGTTGGGCACTATATGGGGGCATTGGCTACTATATGGGGGATTGGATTCTATGTGGGGCACTATATGGGGGTATTGGCTACTATGTGGGGCACTATATGAGGCATTGGATACTATGTGGGGCACTATATGAGGCATTGGATACTATGTGGGGCACTATATGGGGGAATTGGCTACTATGTGGGCACTATATGGGGGGATTGGCTACTATGTGGGGCACTATATGGGGGATTGGCTACTATGTGGGGCACTATGTGGGGGGAAAGGCTACTATGTGGGGCACTATATGGGGGGATTGGCTACTATGTGGGGCACTATATGAGGCATTGGATACTATGTGGGGCACTATATGAGGCATTGGATACTATGTGGGGCACTATATGGGGGAATTGGCTACTATGTGGGGCACTATATGGGGGGATTGGCTACTATGTGGGGCACTATATGGGGGATTGGCTACTATATGGGGCACTATATGGGGGGATTGGCTACTATATGGGGGATTGGATTCTATGTGGGGCACTATATGGGGGGATTGGCTACTATGTGGGGCACTATATGGGGGGATTGGCTACTATATGGGGGATTGGATTCTATGTGGGGCACTATATGGGGGGATTGGCTACTATGTGGGGCATATATGGGGCATTGGCTACTATGTGGGGCATATATGGGGGGATTGGCTACTATGTGGGGCACTATATAGGGGAATTGGCTACTATGTGGGGCATATATGGGGGCATTGGCTACTATGTGGGCACTATATGGGGCATTGGCTACTATGTAGGGCATATATGGGGGCATTGGCTACTATGCGGGGCACTATATGGGGGATTGGCTACTATGTGGGCACTATATGGGGGATTGGCTACTATGCGGGGCACTCTATGGGGGATTGGCTACTATGTGGGGCACTATATGGGGATTGGCTACTATGTGGGGCACTATATGGGGATTGGATACTATGTGGGCACTATATGGGGATTGGATACTATGTGTGGCACTATTGGGGGATTGGATACTATGTGGGGCACTATTGGGGGGATTGGATACTATGTGGGGCACTATAATGGGGGATTGGATACTATATCGGGCATTTTTGGGGGGATTGGATACTGTATGGGGCACTATTCAGTCAGCAGCATGTGGTGACTGTAGGGGAGTGGCTATGGAGGGTCGCTTAGGGGGCGTGGCTATGGAGGGTCGCTATGGAAGCGTGGCTATGGAGGGTCACTATGGGGGCGTGGCTATGGAGGCCCGCTATGGGGGCGTGGCTATGGGGACCGCGGCGCACATGTCCCTCTTTGCTCTTTGCAAAAGTTGGGAGGTATGTGTACAGCACCCCCACCTCCTGTACAGCAGCCCCCACCTCCCTACAGCGTTCCCTGCAGCACCCACCCACCATGCAGTGTCCCTAGAAGCACCTGCCCTCCCCAGTACAGTGTCCCAGAGACACCCCCACCCCCCTAGTGTCCCAGAGCCAACCCCCCTCCCCCGTGTCCCAGGACTAATTTCTTGCTATGGGGCCCAATGAATCCTAGTTACGCCCCTGTGCAAGAGCCTACCTGTCTAACTTGTTCCTCATTCCCTGCTCGCTGCCGGTGCTATTACATGCACAGACAGCAAGCAGGATGGCCGTGGGGAGTTGTGGGACAAGCTGTCAGGACGATATTAGATCGTCCAGGTAGTCCATGGGAGAGCACGGAGTGATGGCCAGCAGACCGCCGCTAGTGGGATCGTTGTCTTTCAACATTTTGCATGCCGGCTGATCGTTACCTTTTATCATTACCTATTACATCAAGCGATTATGATCAGTCACAGCCAATAATCAGCCAAATACGGCCAATAATCACTTGGTGTAATAGGGCCTCAAGTCCATTAATAGGGTATACCTATCTAGAACATTTACAGGCTGGAGGTGGCTGGGAGTCCTTGATCCGAACATAGGTGCAGGTCCCAGAGATCGAATCCACTTCTAGGGGACACTTACTGTGCAAGTGTTTCAGTTGGGTATATCCCTTTAAGTTACATGGGAGCAGCCCTTTAGCCGTTTGGTTGGCTGCCATGTGTTTCTCACTGATTTATTTGTCTTGTAACAATTACATTAATGTCTCATGAAAGTTGTTTGCTCCTACTTAACCAAGCGTTGAGCCATAGGATATGTTTACCAGAACCAAACTGTGCATGTTTTGGTACAATGCTCTTCCGGCGTACTCGGCTCTTTACGATGCTCCATAGGAATGAATATAGCCGGGGTCACATGCTGTCCCAGGGCTCTATTCATAACAGAGCCGGTGGGGTATTCAGAGATCTTCTACTTTTCCCCTATCCTGTGCATATGGGAAAAGTTACTTTTTCCCGGAATACTGTCCATTTGCTCATCTGAACAAAGATTTGCAGGAGTGTATTCCAGGGCTCCCTGTCACCACTCGGACTGTGTGGAAATATGCAGCTTTCATCAAGATTCCCACAAAAACCTGCCATGGATGGCCATTTAGGAGGGCCTACCCCTGAGAAGTTTCATGCTTGCTCTGGGACTTTGCAACCCCATTATGTGAATGAACATTGGTCATTTTAGTAATCATGGGAAAGGAGAATTTTCATCAGATCAAACTGACAATGAAAGTTTATTTTGCTTCCAGCTAGGAGACTTTAATGAGAATAAAACACCTAGTTTTACAAAACTCTAAAGCTTACTTCCATATAGTAGGGAACAAGAGAAGTGAGCATTTTGCTGTTTGCAGTAAAAATAAACCATGAAAACAAATTGATAGGCACTTGCTTTAATTTAGTGATTCTCAACGCTATTCAAAGAACATCTAACAGGCAGGATGCCAAGGAAGCTATATTTGTTCCAGTGTGATAGGTGTAGGGTGTACTATCTAACTACTGGTGTTAACCCCTTCTATGTCGTTGACCGTTATGTTGCCCCTTCAGTTAGATTTTTGATATATTTTTACTCTACCATGTATCTATTTCATTTAAATAGGTGTTTCTGCAGCAGTCCATAAGGAGCGTACAGGGCCATCTCTGTCATGAGGCAAAATTAGTTTATTAATTAGGTGGTAGATTTGTAGGGGTGACATGTTTTATGGAGTGGCCATAAATTATACTATCTGCTACACAACACTGACTTCATTGACCCCATGACCTGCAAATAATAGCTGGACACAGACATAAAATGAAAGAAAGTCAGGACTACAAACACTTTGCAGGTATTGTTATATGCTTCACACATCCCTACACTACAAGTGATCACCAACCCTTTATATGGAGCACAAGGTGTAATAGTAGTATGACCATGAATAAGATCACAATAGGTAGTCATAATGCATTGACTCTTTCCTGTCAGGTGTTTTTATTCTTTGTGAGGCAATAATGATTGAAGAATTGGAAACTTTAAAACTTTTTCTGTCTTGTCTTCACCAAGGATGGAAGGTAGTGCTTATACAAGGGGATTTATAGTGGAACTGAATTGTGTATGCACTTATTATTATAGGATACACTATTATTATAGGCACAGGCACACTATTATTATAGGATATGTTCCCACATAATAAAACACCGGCCGGGTCACGGAATGTCCGGCGTCAGAGAAGATCATCCCAGCTGGATGATCTTCACTGCCGCTGAATTCGGATGGGGGCGCATCAGTGTGCGCCCGCATCCGAATTCCCCGCTGCAAACAATGGAGCGTGCGGCCAGAGCTGCATGCTCCATTGTGTGCACTGAAAGGTTTTCTGAGGCCGCTATTCAATAGCGGCTGCAGAAAACGGTGTGTTTCTTAACTTCAACCTGGGCGTCATTTTTTAATGCTTTTCGCAGTTAAATCCTTATGCGTTTTGATGCACTGGGGGTGCAACTACTGCCCTCAGTGAACCGATCTGGCCTGGCTGGCTCAGTTTGGTGATATTCATTAGGAGGGCGGGCCAACCAGAGGAGGATTGGTGCACTGGGGATCGTAGTCCCACTCCCATTGCACCAAAAAGACTTATTAGCATAAGAAATAAACTCCAACACAGATTTATCTGACAGATCATTGCAGCCAAAGCCAGGAACAGACTATAAACAGAGAACAGGTCATAAAGGAAAGACTGAGATTTCTCCTCTTGTCAAATCCATTCCAGGCTTTGGATTTTAGAATCTGTCAGATAAATCTGTCTGTGTACTAGGGCCCTGACTTTCATCCTCAGTGCACTGTGTGCTATAGGGAGATGTCACCTGCTGATAGTTTCCCTTTAAAAATGAAGTACATATAACATGGTGTTAGTATTTAGTCTAGCATATTGTTATGCATTAAGCGTGATATACTATTTTACCTTCACAAATTACCATAAAGCATGAGATTGGCCCATTGGCCCATAAGACATGTATGCCTGGCTGTGATTGCTACCTTCATGAACTCTATTGCTACCCACTGTCATTATTAGAATACAGTATAACACAACAAATCATTCTACAGTAAGTTTTGGAATTAACAGATTAAACATTGGTAGCACTTGTCATCACAGCTTTTAAAAAAAATGCTATTCTTCAGGGGTGAACTGGTTCCAGGTGGCCAAAGCTTATCTTCAGCTGCATTTCATGCCCTACTAGGTTTGCAGAACAAAGTCTCTTTGTCTAAGAGAGCAGGATACGGGCTGGCGACGCTCATAGGCAAGTAGGCAATATAGCCGAAAGACAAAGCAGGGAAAGACAGAACAAGTGATCTGAGTCAATGGCATCCCATTAGCAGCAACGTAATGTCGGGTGTAATTAGGAAGCTTTATCTGGCTGATTGTGTTAGAGCCTGGCACCTGCAGCTGTGGGTATCTGGCACAGTCTGCCGAGCGATAGCACTTTGGGGTGTAATTAGAGAACATTAGCTTTATTCAGAGCTCGGATTGTCCTTGGTATAATATCAGCTTCCATTATCAGAGAGGACTACTGCGCAGTTCAAGGGCCGACAGCAGCTGCTTGGAGCTCGGAACAAGGATCTCATCCTCTCTCATTTGGTGCTCAGAAAGAGCCTCATAACATGTTTTGGGAGGCTCATAATTCCAGCAGCACTATTTTTTGTCTCTTGTATGGTGCCTTGCAGATATTTCTATGAATACCCACTACAGAAATATCGTATATTGTATACAATGATTATACTGTAATGCATAAAGCATAGAATAAGAGACGGTATGGGAGGTTCTGCCGGAAAACTTGTCGGGGGATTAAAAAGAACAGTGAAAAAGTAGATGTTTGAGATTAAATATTTTTGAAGTAAATGGTCATTAATTCACAAGGTGTTGAAAAAGTTTGGAGAAAGTGAGTGTTTCTGGAAGAATCATTAATCAGAGGCCTTAGAGGCTAATGCAACAAGACAACTCAATTGTGCGTTGGATGTTAATGAACAAAATACAATTTCTGTTGATATCTGCTTCTAGGTAGCACTGTTCTGTGAATACTACGACAGAGATTAAATTGGAGAAGCTGTGCTGAGTTCAATAAGAGGCAGAACTAGAATTGTAGCTGTAAGGGATGTCACAGTATCCTGCCTAAATTGCACATTCGTTGTTTATTTTCTCGGACAGATGCACAATATTCGTAGCAGATACTGTCACTAAATGGGGTTGGCCACAAATTTAAAAGTTTTTAGTTTTTTTGTTTTAATCCCTATAGCTTCTTAAAAACCGATGTGAATGTTGTCAGTCACTGGAATATGCTGGTGCTATATATGCAATGGAAAATAAACACATACAAGATGCTCACACTCCATTCTGATGAGCACACTGTCAAGCTGAAGGATGACTAATAACATTGCTGCACACCAGTAATTCCAATATCATTAATTTCAGTAGAAAATTTGAGTTATAAATTAATATAGAATTAACACAGTAAACAAGCAAGCAGGACCTGTGATATGTGTACACGGTGATAATATAAACCCCGCTGAATAAACAAATCTGTAAATGAGAAATAAATACATAATACAATTTCCATACTCCAACAGACCTGAGATGGTAAAGGTGGCTGACTGAAAAAACAGAGGACCATTGGAAATTGGAACTCGATGTATTGTTTATTTAGCAAAGGAGAGGAGGAGGTATCAGTTCCGTTGCAATATACCACGTGAGAGGGGTGGTATAAGTGGTTCTATTGTGACATTAGACATGTCAAAAGTTTTTGATCGCATTGGCTCCTTTGCGGTTGAATGTAAGTTCGGGCTCTGTGTAAGGATGTGTTTGGATCTGATCTGCAAGTTGACAGGGCCCCCTTTGGGCCCGCATACCTATCTACGTGTCTCCAGGGTGACATCATTGGCAATATATCTGTCATTTATGCCGGGCTACTGTTTTAACAATTAAAAAAGGAAAAAGGCAGCAATGTTCACTGTATGTTTTTCTCTTTTGTGTCCCTTACCAATCCCCCTTGATGAACCAATATTTTAAGGAGAAATGTGCTGGCACATGATTGCTGTAGAACTGATCCTATTTTTTTTTTTTTTTGCAGGGGGGGGGAGTGTTTAATCTGGACATAACAAAGTCCTCAACTGTGATCATTTGATGTTAGTATGATAAGGATCACATCACACAGACTTTTATCCTGAGCTCAAGCTCCATTGTTCTTGTTGCTTTCTTGTATATACAGGCATAAAAATTGGGGTACAAGCGGACTTTACTTGTTGTAATCCTTTTCTACTTGTTGTTACTAATTCTTTGACATAGACTTTAATGGCACATGATTAAAAATTATATGTTATAGGGATCAGTGTTTCTGATATAGCGATTCTTGTAAAAAAAATAAATAAATAAAATAAACAGGAGACATTGTGTTGAAAAAGACTCAGCTGCTTTATTTCTTCATATTTAGTTATTAAGATCCTCCGTCATTTACTATTTGTTTCTTTGGTACAATCATGTTCATAAAGTTTGTCTTTAACATTGAAAAGGCTCATCATCACAAGGTATATATTTATATATACTGTATAAGTTCAGTATATAGTCCTGTGTCCCTAAAAAGCAGTTGGCACTGTTACAGTAGGTGATTTATACTGTATGTTACAGAGTCCAAGCTGAGTGCCACTTACTGACGACTTTGGTTCTAGCCGAATAACCCAACAGTTCAGTTTCTTTTTTTTTTTTTTTTTTATGTGTAGGATTGACTTTTTCCTTTGGTCTACTTGTACCTTAGATCATATATGTAGGCTTTACAGTTTCAAAAACATTTCTAGAACTTGTCGAGTTGCCTATCAAAAATACTTATAATCTCCTCCATTGGGCCATGTTGGGCCAATAGTATATAACCAATCACAGATTAGATTTTTGAACTTAGATGTTCATTGTTCACCTTTCAAACTCCAGCTTTCTGGACAAAATGCCCAAACGTCTGAGAAGATCATATCCAAAGTGTTCGTGATACTCCACAGCCTTATCAGTGATGTTCCTAATGAGCTGCCGTTTACTATATGGGTGGTGGATATGTTGTCGATTTTTTACTTTGGTGATGCCTGATCCTTATAATAGCCCTAGAACAAGGCTAGGATTAAGATGTGACTATGTATAATGTGATGGCCTACATATATGATTTTACATTTCATGGTGGCATAGAAAATGTAGGGGTAAATCTAAATTACAAATCATGTTTAACGTTAAGAAATTTTTAAACAAATATATAATTATTTTTATAACAGCAGAGTTGAGATTTTATAGGTTTAAAACCTCAAAGACATAATCTAAGTGACATCTTGGTGTCTTCTTAAGACAAGGTAAAACAATTGAAAGTAAACAAATGATCAACAAAAGATCTCATTCAGGTTTGGAAAGCTGCATCAGAATTGGGCTCCTTATGAGGACTTGCCGCCCCCAAATTGTCTGTAGTGGAAGAGACTCTTAGCATCCAGGTCTCCGGAATATTTCATAGCCTCAGCAAACAATTTGACCACCTAGAAAATATATGTAAAGTTCATGATAACAAATTACCAGGACCCAAAAAAAAACATAATTTAAAGTTACGTAGTCCATTGGGAATTCTGAATGTGCTATTTGGCTGACCTGACAGCATTAATACGCTGCATCTGAATTGTTAGCGGCACAGTAAGTTATATTGATTAAATGTTCATTTACTGGAGTGTGAGAGAAACATTTTATAGAGTTCCCATAATATGAGAAATGAATGGTTGATGTAGCAAAGTCTGGGGAAGTAAATGTTCAAATTAAATGAGAACAAGGAGTAGGTGAAATGTACAGCGCACTTTTACCCTTGTATAGCTGTCCACAATGTAATAGTGTTCATTTACAGACAAAATATAGTCAGGTCATATGCACTAAAAGCAAATGTATATTCATGTAAATCAAAGGCAGCTGCTATTGAATTATTAGATCTAACATGAAGCCTGTGGTTCAATGGCAGCTGAGTCAGATGGTTATAAAAGTAAGTATATAGTTATATAAGTAATTTATGCACCAAAACTAAATTTACACTCAAGATACTGGGACTAGCCCGATCACTAGAGATGAGCGAACCGCAAATCCGAACACTCTGAATATAAATTCCGGTACTGAAGAAGTTGGATGCAGCCCTAGGGAGTCCTGGAAAACATGGATATCCAAAACATGGATTTCATGTAATTTCTTCAGCATCTGGTAATCAAATGCAGAGTGTTTGGGTTCATGGTCCGCTCACCTCTACTGATCACACATCTGGTGTGATCTGCAGTACAAGGTTAAAGAGGAACCATGATGAAAATCATTTATATCATAGCATGTTTGATGAAAGGAGTCCTGCCTATGGGATCCCCACCTATTAGTCAAGGGGTGAACTATGGAGAAGCTAGCCATACCTGTCCTTTACTCTAGCATCTATAATCTAAAGCAGGGAGGTTCAGATGTTTCTATAATTCCCACAGGCTATGGAATGAGAGATGACGATAGGAATGAGAGCTGGAATGAAGAGGTGGAGATAGAAACCCTACTGATCTGACATGATAAAAATCTTCATGCTTGTCTTGCAATCTCTTTACACTTGAATGCTGCAGTACTTCACTGCTACGAAACTGTAATGTCAGAATAGGGCACTATGATGCTACAATTTTGAGTCATGATGTCACCATGGGGCATATAACAATGCAGAATTGTGATGTCACAAAGGGGCATTGTTATGTTGCAATCAGAAGGTGTGATACCACAATGGA
Source organism: Dendropsophus ebraccatus (assembly GCF_027789765.1). Lineage (NCBI taxonomy): Eukaryota > Metazoa > Chordata > Amphibia > Anura > Hylidae > Dendropsophus > Dendropsophus ebraccatus. Next base: position 48,410,999 of record NC_091462.1, read on the forward strand.
GCTATTAACATTTGAATGGGAAAATGCTGCAGCACACAGTATAGCAATCGTAGAACAAGGGGTGGTAAACACTGAAGAGTCTGCAGCATGATTGGCAGGGGTGCCAGGAGCCTGACTCCCATTCACCTTTTAAATTTGATAGCCTAAACTGAGAATAGGTCATCAATAGTTAAAGCAAACATTACTCCATTTACAAGTCATTTAAAGTGACTGTACCACCAGGCCCAGGCTGAAGCACTGGAGGCGGGCCGACCCACCCGCAGTAGGAAGAAACCCCAGCCTTTCCACGACGTGACTCCATTAGAATCAAAGGAACCCTATCATAGAGGGGCTAGGGTTTCCTCCCACTAAGGGTGGGTCGGCCCGCCTCCAGTGCTTCAGCCTGGGCCTGGTGGTACAATCACTTTAAGGCTATGTTCACATTACTTAACAGACGGGCCATTCAGTGACCCGTGACATGTCAGTTCTTTGCGGCACCGCATGGGATCCCGGCCGGAGCGTATACGATATGCGCCCGCATCCTAATTCAGCAGACGTGAAGATCATTCGGCCGATACTGCAGTACAGGCCGGGATGATCTTCTCTGACACCGCCCGTTCTGTGACTCGGCCGGGTCACAGAATGGCCGCTGTCTTACGCTATGTAAACATGGCCTTACCCTGGGAGTTAAGTGTGCGATTGTTCAGATGAGAGCTATCCTATGTGTGTGGCGGCTTTACATTTATATGTCTGTATAAATAACTGGGACTCACCTGGAAGTTGGTGAGTAGAGCAACTCCACTGTCCACGGCGGTCCTCCTGATCATAAAGTTATCGCGCACATACTTTGTATTGCTGTTTGGCAAGTTAATGACCATATCAATGTTTCCTTCCTTGATCAACCTGTAAAAAGAACAGTATGATAAGCAAAAAAAAGTGAAAATTTAGCATTGACAAAATAAATAATAGCACAGGATCCAGTTGTATATCTAAAACAAATCTTGCCTTGAAATAAATAAATATACCAGTAAGGGCTTAAATACAGTACCTTAGCAGTGCAATGTCTCTTGATATAATGTGTAAGAAAAAAAATTCTGCATTGTGGGACCTACACAGAGTCATTTGCGGCATTTGTAAGTACGGCATGATTTTTGGAGCGGCCATAAATTATACTGTCTGCTACACACTACTGACTTCATTGACCCCATCACCTGCAAATGACAGCTGGACACAGACATACAATGTAAGGAAGTCAGGACTGCAAACACTCTGCAGGTATTGTTATATGCTTCACACATCATTAGGCTATGTTCACACTACGTATATGTCCGGCCGTAGTGCGAACCACAAATATACGTCCGTAGTTATGAGGTTGAAGCGTACCCTGGAAAGTATACGATATACGCCCGCACAGTGCACACTACGTATGAGCCTACGGTTGGATCGTATACGGTGCCGTGAAAAAAGAACAAGACCATTGTTTGCGGCCGGAACTGTTCCAACTCACGGCCGTGGATTTCAATGCGGCCCCGTACGGAATACTTTTTTCAGCCAAATCGAACTTGATTTTTGTATTAAAAGGTTCTGTGTGGTTTACTGGGCTGGGCGAAGATTTCCAAGTAAATGACCTGCTTCAGAGTGCTTTGAAACAAGCTATGGAAGCATAACTGTACTGCGGGCGTATGTTCGCAATTTACCCGCATGTCTATTTTTCACACGGCCGTAGTTTCAGCCGTAGTTTCAATCATTTTCATTATCTCTAACGAACTACGGCCGGACATATACGTAGTGTGAACATAGCCTTACACTACAAGTGATCACTGCCCCTTTATATGGAGCACAAGGTGTAATGGTAGTGTGAAACAATAAAGATTGAAGAATTGGTTACACACTCGTGAAATTGGAAACTTTAAAAACTTTTTTTTAATCTTTTCCTCACCAAGGATGGAAGGTAGTGCTGGAACATGGCAATTTATGGTGGAGCTGGACTGTGTGTGCACTATTATTATAAGCTGCAGGTGTTCTGCATACACACCTTATTTTTGATTTTCAATAGGTTTGGTGGGATTGGGGGGTGCTAATGGGACGGTGTGGGCACCACTTCAGGTATTGCATCAGACAGTAGGAAGCTTAGGGCCATATAGAGAATCGTCCCGTGTAATTGCAGGCAAAGATCGAAAAATAGTTTGTGCGTCGTTAATTGTTGATTTAGATCTGATCCTAAAATCATTGTTAATCGTTCACTAATCATTTTCATTATCTCTAATCAAAATTCATTAATTGTTTACTGTAATGCTGCATTTACACGGAACGATAATTGTGCAAATTCGCATGATAACGGTCGAATTCGAACGATAATCGTACGTGTAAACGCAGCGAACGATCAACGATTGATCTTTCAACAGGTTCTCAAATCGTCGTTGATCGTTCGCAAAAAATTCACAGATCGTTCCATGTGAACATTCGTTCGCCGATTTAACCAATGTGTGAGATAGGCTTTAAGCGATTGCAAAACGATCGCAAAACGAATTTCCGTATAATATATCGTACCGTCTAAATGCTGATCGTTATGAAAAAAAAACATTACTCCGACATCGTTAATCGTACGATTGGGCGAATTATCGTTCCGTGTAAACGTAGCATAATTCCAAATCATTCCTTCTTTTGCTGGGATCAGATGGCGTAAATGTTGGTAGTAAGTGATAATCAGAACTAACGATTATCGCTCTGTGTAACAATAAATTATCTCGCTTGCAATCAATTATCATTAACAGCTAATCGTTAAAAATCGCTAAGTCTAATAGGACTCTTAGAATCGTCCCTGAACCTACAGATAATTTTCCTCTTTAAGGCTATGTTCCCACTACGTATGAGACCGGCCGTTCCGTGACCCCGGCCGGAGCCACTCACTTCACTGTGTGAACTGACAGGTTTTCCTACGGCAGCAATTCATTGAATTGCGGCCGCAGAAAACTGACATGTCAGTTCTTTGTGGCGTTGCACGGGATCCTGGCCGGAGCGTATACGATGTGTATACGCTCTGGCCGAGATCCCATTGAGGCAGAGGCAGTGTTCCACTCCGCAGAAAGTATGGCCGTTGTTGCCGATGGCAATTTAATTCCTCCTTGCACAGTAGTAATATTTGGTAACTGTATGACTACTATTTTGTGGTATAATATACATATAAATATTCATATAAATATTCCACATGTCTGTCTGACATTTGGGTTAGAAAAGATTAATTACATATTACATATGTAATCAGAAATCAGCAATTATTAGGTGTCAGGGACATACTTGTTGATTGAGGGAGCGCTGGACTGTCCCTCCTGGGATGGCCAAGCAACAGCTGTAGCAGGAACATCATTTGCATTGAGCCAATCTGCAGTGGCCTCAGTAGCGTAGAGCTGAAAATAGGAAAGGAAATTGATGGAATATAAAATATAAAACAATAAATTAAATATCAAATATCAAATATTAAATTTAAATATGTTAGTATTTCAATAAACAAGAGATAAGTGTATTAGCTCAGATACATATAATATACAAACCTGTATGTCAGTCTGTCTATCTCGCTAAACAATACATGAATATACTCTACAAAAAACCTTGAAATGTTGCCCTATAGGCAATGAAGGTAGAACGTATTAAACAGATGCACATGTTTTATAGGCTAGAAAAGGAAAATCCTTCTCTACCTTGAATCCTTCCTCTTTGAGCTGCTGGGCAGTGCCAAGGAAGTGGGGACGGAAAGAATGCTACAATAAATAGAGAGAAAAATTAGTCTACAAATTATACTACCTGTTATGTTTAGATTATATAGCACACACATCATATAGAACAATGAAACATTTTAATCCAGCCACTATTTTATAAAGAAAAGCCTTGTCACATGTACATGGTTTTATTATAAATGTAACAAAATTACCTTTTATGGGGATGACATAAAAAAAATCTAAACACAATGTAAAGTGGCTAAATGGATAACTAAACTATGTGCCATAAGAATGTGTGGTGTATGAAAGGCTGACTTTGCAGACGACCCTTTAACAGTTACTCTTAAAACACTTCTTAAAAATAAACTGACAAAATAAATATTTACAAGTATTAATGTACAGCCCTAGCTGTATCCATGTTTTTGAAGCATTTTCTAGGCGGTCCCAGGGCGGTATTCTCCCTCCCTCCTTCAAATATAAGATTCTTAATTTTGGTCCTCCTGCTACAGATCTATAGAAAACTGGTGCTCTCCATATATCTAGGTTCATGGTTTTTTTCCCACTGCTAGTTGCTGTTTACACTATGAACATATTACAGAATAATTAAGTCTTATAATACTGACCTGGATTCCAATAAGAATTCCCTTTTGGGGCAGTTTGAAACCTGTAGAGATCATGGCCTTCAGGAAGGCAGAGTAGATGTTTTGTCCAAAGCAAGCCACCTGAATAGTGCAGAATGGAAAGGGGTTACACACAGCAAATGACAATGAATCTAAAAGTTTATATAACCCCAACCTCCAACTCTCATGCGCCAGTTCTTTGGGACATGATACCTCATACAGTCAGATGCACTTTATGGCCACATTCACATGCTGTAAGACAGTGGCCATTCTGTGACATGGCCGTGTCACAAAACAGCCACTGTCTGTGAAATTCAATCTGGCTGGTACTGCAGTATAAGCCAGATGAACTTCATTTCTTTTCAATTGGAATTGTGCCCACGTTCCAGTTAACCATTGCAGACAATGTAATCCTTCATCCCTCCCTGTGCGGAGTAACTAGGCATGAGGGCAGAGGGCACAGCAACATGTAGTCACGCTGCCTCTGCCCTCTTCCCAGCCACTCACACTTCAATAGCAGCCTGAGCGCTGGGCTTTTCATTAAATTTCCAACGCTCAGGCTGCTGATCAAGCATAAGTACCTGGGAAGAGGGTTGTCAATTAATTTGTTGCTCTGTAATGTTTGAGTTTATCCCTACATGTCTACATGTACATTCTCTATTGTAAATTGCTATGTATACAGTATTTTGACACAGTTTATTACCAGTGTATATGTTTTTCCAGAAACACAATCAGAGAAGTTTTTACAAAATGTTTTCTCATTTTATAATGAGGAAAGAGCAGTTTTAGTTGTTTGTCTTTTATTCTGCATCCTCTGACTTCTTACATCTCCCAAATCAAACTTCACTTTTATGTCTTTTAAGACAGTGAGTCTGCTACATCCCATGTTGGGATCATTCATCCCTTGGTTCGTTGCATATTGCTTTCATATTCACTGCTCCCTTTATCTAAGTCTAGAAGTCTAAAGTTACTTACTAGGATTATATGTGATAGAACTTAGTGCTTTACAGTTCTTTGCCGTTCATTCGGAATGCTTATTTGTTCAGATTTATTTCCTACTTTGAACTTTTATGTGTCTGAATTTCTCCAATACAGTAAAATCATCCCCAAAGGAAACTCAGATGGGACCTTTCTATGGCTTAAAAGAGCTATCCCATTACAAAAAATTGTCAGCTATCCCTTATTTCCTCCAATATCTATCACTTATGTAAATGTGAATGTTTTTTGTTTTTTTTTGTTTCTTATTTTTTTTTTGTTTTTTTTTTGTTGTTTTTAGAAGATAAGTGCATTTATAAGTGGACAATTTCAATTTTTGGCTTAAACATTGTACCCATTAGGGTTAAAATGGATAAATAATCCAATAACAATCCTGGCACTGGTCTATGAAACTAAATTTACCTCTCCAGTGGATGCCATCTCACAGCGCAGAATTGGATCAGCTCCTCTCAAGCGTGGCCAGGAGAACATTGGTGCCTGTATTGAGAGGAATGATTATTAGCATGGACACAGATCAGTATTACCCTCTAAATGTACAGTACCCCTCTTAGCTGCTTACCTTGATGCCAACATAATCGGCTGGGACGATGGGGCTCTCTAATGTTGGGAGAGGGCCCTCATCAATTTTCTCTCCAATCATGACTTTGGTGGCTACATCAATAAAGTCAAGCCCTAGGGTCTTGGACACAAACGGGAAGGAACGGGAGGCTCTAAGGTTGCATTCAATTACCTATAATGAAATAGTCCAAATTAACTGATGACAAATGCAGTTCATCTTGTGTAGTCACTCACTAAGGTACTGGTAAAGGTTTTGAGCAATAAGTTTTCTTAAAAAGCAGTACGGCCTTTAAATCTAATAATTTCCTGGTGGGTCAACATGTTCTGAGTATAATGATTCTATGATTGGTTCTGCGGAAAAAAATATGATCACTTTGGATCAATCTGCACCATTTGCTGTCGTCTAGAGTATCCAACCTATTTCATATATAATACTTGTGTTTCATAGAGGCTACCACAACCATTTGAGTCTGTAATTTTAGAGCTTCAGTGCTTACACTTCTCTGGGTAGTAAATGTATTTCCTAAAATAAAATGTATCCTTTATCTACTGCTGGAGTAGGAATTAAAGTCCGCAATTTCCTAGCCCCTCTAGACCGCTAATGGAACCTACTAACAATGTCAGAAATTGAACCTTCTTGAAAATGTTATTGTGACTTTCTGGAAACTAAAGCTTTATTAATATCAAATTGACTGTTTTGGCTGTTACATTGTATATTCCTCATAAGGACCAGTCCTAGGAAACATCTATAGATCTATAGGATTCCTTACGCTTATATTTCTAATTCTCATTCTACGGTTGTTGCACAGTAAGGTCGGGTTCACACTACGTATAACATCAGCCATTCTGTAACCCGGCCGAGTCACAGAATGGCCGGTGTTACTGAAGATCATCCCAGCCGGTACTGTAGTATTGGCCGGATGATCTTCATTTAGGGCCAATTCACCGCTGCACACAATGGGGTGTGCAGCTGGAACCGCACTCTGCATTGTGTGAACTGACATGTCTCTGTGGCCCTTATTAAATGAATAGCAGCCGCAGAAAACTGACATGTCAGTTTCTTGCTCGGTCGGATGGAATCCCGGCCGGAGCGTATACTGTGTGTATACGCTCCGGCTGGGATTCCATTCAATCAAATACAACTTGTTTTTCATAAATCACGTTCGTTGTTGTTTTATGTAAAACATACGTTCTGTGAACATAGCCTAACAGTGTAAATCAGACTTGTATGTAGGCATGTATGCTGCAGGTCAGAACGCCCTCAAAGGAATAGGTAGCATTTGTTTTATTTCCTTATGAGCTATCCTGCCCTTATCTACAGCTCTGATATAGAGCTGTCAGATTCCCTTTAAACACTTGAGACTTGTCATTGGCTTAGCTGAGTTACACTGCATAGAGGAAATAAGAGAAGATTCTCCTATAACACCTGACCCCAGGGGCAGCAAGACCACCAGTGGGACTTATATACATATACAAACTGTGTATATGTATATAACATAAACATGTTTTTTTATACTCTGTCACTTTAAACAGAACCTTTTACAGAAAACAAACAAGCACCTATAGGATTCTGATCGGTATCTAACACCAACGCACACAGTGACAGGTGACACGTTCCCTTTGTGACAGCACCCTGGTATTACTGTATTATATATTCTGATAGGGGCTCTTTTCTTATCAATGCCTTGTCAAGTTCCTCACAGAATTCTGATTGACAGATCAATAGTGTAGTGTCGGAGCGCCGAGAAGCTGGTATTATGCAGGCAGCCCACATACAGCTGTCTGCAGACACAGGAGGAGGAAGCAACATGGAACTAGATTGCTTTGTAAATTAAGATTATCTTAAAAGACTTCCAGATCTCACAAGTGAGTGTTTGAGAACTTGAATGTTACTTGGCTATCTAGCCTTAATAAATGAGTATTGTAATTATTCTTAATAAATAATGTCTGACTACCTGTAAAGATTGTCCCACAATTTACTGATTCCTCCCAAAACGTCAAAGGAAATATCTTTTTATCTTTTTTTTTTTTTTTTTTGACGCCAGTCACAATCTGATTGACAACTATTTAACTGCCAAAAAAAAAAATCCTCCTCTAATGAAATAATTTTCTATAAATACACAGTAATGCAGAAAGGCATTCGTCTGCGTACAGATGGCCCCCCGTCACACTAATTGTTACTGGTTTCTGATATTTAAATAAAGGATTGTGGATGGAGGCTTGTGAGCACATTTATTATACAGCTTTCATGTTTAGTCTTCATATAAGGGGCAACATTATCCAACACCAAGATCACCTATGTGTACGTGCATACAATCGCATTCTCTAATGGGCTATCACATCTTAGCTCACTCTCTGTTTTAGAACTGCTTTAGGAATACACAGTGTTTTGATGTGTTTACTTTATTTTACTATAAACTTTAAAGTTGATGGCAAATCCTGTAAACCATGTTTCTCTAATTCAATAGGTAGATGTGAGAGGACGGCACACTCTTGAGTGGTGGTGCCCATGGTAATGGTAATCCAGATAGGTAGTAGAAAGGACCTGGCACTCACCAAGTAGTTCTGCAAATTTATTACAGTGCAGTAGACATCAGGTACATTAAGGACGTGTTTTGGCAAAGTATGCCCTTCATCGGCATCCTTACTGTACCTGATGTCTACTGTACTGTAATAAATTAGCAGAACTACTTGGTGAGTGCTGGGTTCTTTTTGCCACCATTTCTTATTCAATAGACCCCCCCCCTAAGCCTGCAGTTTGGTGTAGAAAAGTTTCAAATTTTTTTGTGCGAGTTCCTGTTTGCGCCAAAAAAATCTCTTTTTGCTGGTTTAAATATAAAAGCATAAAAAAGTTATTGGGGCTTGGTGTGGGGTGGTCTAAACACTGCTGGATTTATTATAATATACGCACGAGCGTATACTGAAATGTACAGAAGCTCAGGAACTTGTACTGCTTTGTGAATCTTTACTTTGCTGAATATCCCAACTGCGTCACTTCTATCTTTGGCTTTACCTACAATACGGTCATGATTTCCATTCTTAGTGGAGCCATGGCTGGTTATGACGTAATCCTGGCAGATCACATTGACTTAGGCCTGATTCAAACATTTATAGTTCTACCCGTAGCCTTGGACACACAGCTACATCCGTAGCTGTCCAAATTTGCCCTTCATTCACCATAGGTGATTCTGCTGCACAATGGCTTGCTAATTTCTTTTGCAACATGGATCCCGTATGGATATGTGTATGCCTATACATATAAATCAATGGGTCCACATTATGCCTGCATTTGCAAGTCCTGAAAGGGGCCTTACAAATGGGTCAGTCATGTTTTTGACAGAACAGTATAGAGAATTAGTCTGTTTGCATACCATATTTTACAGACTATTTTTGATGGACATCATTAAAGAGACTGTGTCAGCTGGTTTAGGCTGTCCTATCTCAGGGTAGCAAAAACTAGTGACAGAGAAGCTAAGCAGAATGATGTATCACCTACATTATTCTGTGCAGCTGATGCAGAGATATCCTCCTGAATAACATCGACAATAAGTAGTGCTCTCCATTATGTGTGTGAGCCCAGTAGTCCTCACTAGTTGCTGATTGGCAGTTATCGATCCATGTGGTGTATAGGCAGTCAACTGTCATTCAGCAGCTGGAGGGCGGGGGAGGGATGCTGCAAGAATCCTATTCTCCTGCATATTAGGAGAACGGCTGAATAAAATGATGTAAGTAATCTGTTCAGCATTTCTGTCACTAGTTTATGCTGCCCTCATTTAAGGTGGAATAAACCCAGTGACAGATTCACATTAATAATTATAATTGTGTTGCATGAATTCTGTTCCAACACTACATGGGACATGTATACACAAACTGGGTTTGTTATAAAATGGATGAATGTAACAGCATGTTGGCATTAACACTTTGTAATATATATCATTTTAACATGCAGCCCCCTATTGTGTCACTGTATGTACGATTTCATGTACTTACCAGAACATCATTTCCTCTGACAAGGAACTGCACATTGAAAGGTCCAGAAATGGCAAAAGCATTTGCAATTTTCTTGGTTGCAATTTTCACCTGCAAATTACAGAAAAGAAATGTATTCAAGTACCACTTTTCAAGACCCAATTTTACTGTAATTCAACCAAAACTATAGCTCTGTCTATATCAGATTTTAATGCATGTGTTGGTTGAGACACAAACTATAATCTTTAGGGCCCATGTACCCAGTCATATAGAGAATGGGATTTTTCAGTATTTCTGCAATTTCATAGGGGGATATAGAGAATTTCTCTGCAAGATTCGGATTACTGTCTATGGTCTGGTGTAAATTCTTAATGTGTCATAGAGATATAAAAATTTTGATCAGGGCCTAAGCACTGAGACCCTGAGCTAAGTGCTTTTCTCCCTATGTCTTTACTTGCGATAGGAGATGGCTTCTATAGTATATCTATGGAGACTGTCTCCTCCAGGGAGGAGACAAGCACTAAGCTGAGGACTTCTGCCATCTTGTCCTAGTAATCATTGGTGGTCTCAGCACCCAGATCAATCAAAACTTTGGCATGTCTCTATGACATGTCAAACATTTTATTTATTTATTTTTGAATGACAGATTTCCTCACAGAATTTACATAGACACGCCAATATGTGACTTATCATTAAGCTTTTTTTCTGCACATTTTTCAAATCCCAGAGTATATAGTACTTAAGATTAGTGTTGAGCTACCCATCAAAATGTTTAGGTTCGGCACTGTTAGCCAAACCTGGACACTCTGCGTTTGATTCCCTGCTGCTGTAGAAGTTAGATGCCGCCCTAGGGAGTCCTGGAAGAAATGTATACAGCCACAGACTGTATTCATGTTCTCCTGGCAGCCCTAGGGTGGCATCCGACTTATGCTGCAACAGGGAATTAAACGCAGAGTGTTCGGGTTTGGCTAACAGTGCCAAACCCAAACATTTTGACAGGTTTGCTCAACCCTACTCAAGATACCGATAAGTATCATGTTAAGTATGTTATGTATCATGTTAAGTATGTTAAGTTCAAAAGGTCAATATAATAATATATAATGGATAAACAGCCGAATTCAATCAGGCATCACTTCTGAACATAATAAAAAATAACAACTTTAATATACTGTAGCAGACCTGGGCATTGTATGGTTCGCGCGCCTCATCCGGCCTACTAAAGAGCTCTGAATGGCCCACATCAGAGCGTCTGAGCTGCTCAATAAATGCTAAGTTCAGAGTGTCAGCAGCACTCTAAACACTGCATTTACGTCGTACAGGGTTATTGGGGCCCCCTTAATGTAAGGTTTAGAGTGCTGCTGACAGTGTTCAGAGTGTTACTGCCTGGTGTAGTCCCCCGGCTTTTGTTCTCCCAGCTCATGCGCCGGGGAGTCAGGAGAGTGAAAGCCAAGGGAACTATACCAGGCAAGGTAAACATAAGGACAGCAGGCACTGTTGGGTTACTGTAGTGATATTTTTGGGGGTGGGCAATGCTACTGGAGATGGCCTGAGATGCTGTGAGGCGGGGGAGGGGGGGGGGGGTAGGTATGCGCATCAGCCCTTCTGAATTCTTCAATCCTGTATACCCATTATATATATCATACTTATTATTATAGCGGTATCTTCAGGACTATACAGTTTTGTTATTTTTATCTATTTGTATTGGTCGGTGAAGGTAAAGCAATTGTAGTTAACCTCGTGCCTCTTGAGAAGTTTGTGAGCCGCACCCATTACTACTACAGAAAAAAAGAAAAATATGCGCTATATAAACTATCAGTCGGATTCCGCCAAAAATAACAGTTCATGGCTTATGGGCGAAAACCATATGGATTTTGGAGTGGAATATGAGTAGATAACGTGCTGAAATCTGTTTGCAATTTCATAATGTGAACATGCCCTATATATCACTAATGTCTTTTGGAACTTACTCTCCAGATAAACTGACTAGAGTCTGGATTATCATGTTTCGGATGATAACTATAATTTATATTGGCAGGATTGCATGCAGCTTACATTTTTAAGAGGTTGGTTTATCAGTGCCAAGTAGCTGTGTCATGGGTAAAGTCCAGAACATCTGTTAAAGTCAGAATACATCTGTTGGCTCCCTCAGTCTATAATTTAAATGTCATTATTCCTGCCATCACTCTGTGTGGCCGGGGGACGTTAAATAAACTGTGATTGTTAAATGAAAAGCAGAATAATATTGTGCCGTCTTCTGCTGACCGTAACGTGGGGTAGATGACAGCACGAATGAGAAACAATCAATGTGGGAAAGTAATTGAGCTGTAGTGCTTAGATTGCTTAGTGATCACATTAACGCTAGAGGTAAAGCTTTGGCGATGAACATTGAGAGAAAGTGTTCAATTACTGTCATTTATATTAATGGAAAATAAATGTATATTATATTAGATGTATTATCTAATTATTATAAACATGTATTTTAAAGATGAAAACTCAATAATCTCATCCTTCTTGGCCTGGTGTGCTACAGTACTAAAAATTAGGTGGATAATAACAATAAAATCGCTTACTCTCTACCCCCATGAGTATGCAGACTTACATGTATTGTCTAAGCACACGCTGTCCCGCCGCAGCAACTTATTGGCTGAGCAGGATGTCAGGGGAGTCGAAAGCCACAGATGCAGGCCGCAATGCTGATGGGTAAAGTATTCCCCGGCAGCGGTGAGTTAAGAGGGGCATGGCTTTACATGCGCGTATGTAAACACATACGGAATGACAGGATACAGAACCACAGGGAATTCCGCTGCGGAGCTTACAGTGTGGAATTCGTTGGAATCCCGTTCGTGACCACAGCCTAAATGGTCAATTTGGAGATTAAATTGTTAATAACTTTGGCTGAGGTCAGTAATGCCTAGAAGGCCATACAGTGTTCTCAAGCTTATGCTCAAGAATTACAGATTACCCATCACCTATAGTGTGTATGTATTCCAGGATCCAACTCCTAGTGTGTAGTCCTACAGCAGCTAAAAGATGCAGTATTCATTGAAAATAGTTTATTTGATCACTTGTCATTGACATATATTGCAGGGGTTGCAGATGCCATATGGTATAACATTATGGTGGCCCCCACCAACTATAATTTGGCCATGCCTATATGCCCATGGTTCCATTGCCTCTATAAAGGTCTTACTTCTTGCAAGGTATAAAAGAACAAACAGGCTCAGCGCCTCATTGGGTGACATATAGGTCATATATTGCTGTAGGTGTGCGCTCACCTGGTTAGGTTGTGTATAACTACAACCATTATACAAGTATGATGTAACAATCAACCAAGGCCGCAGCCCCATAGTCAACAAACCCATATTCCACAAGGTGATACAGTCCAACAGAAATCCAGATAGTAGAAAAGTAGCAGGAAACTACTTTTCTACTTTCTATACTTCTAACTTGGATATGTTAAACAGGGTTGAGAAGAGGTGTTGTATAGAGGTGCTTTGACACCATGGGAGACTGTCCTGATAAGCATAAGAATAAGTGTGTACGACTGGTGACTGCCAGATGTTCAGTTGACCCACTAAGCATCTAGCATCAATGCATATTTAGACTGAGTTTGCGTAGTACACATTAGATTGTAATTTGCTCTATTGCAAGACAATAAATATCACCTTACCTTCTCTATTGCCCCCTGGCTGATTGTCTGAGTGGGAATCATAAGAGTAGCATCTCCTGAGTGAACTCCAGCATCTTCCACATGCTCTGAAATAGCATGACAAATGACCTATACAAATGAAAATAATACCTATTAAAAACTGACTATCCATTTCATTATGCAACCCCTCTACATGGGCGTCCACCTGGCAATCCGAAAGCTGCACTTAGGCTCTCAGTCTGTTTTCCCTAATCAGGCTTTCAAAACTGTAAGAATCCGTGTAATTACACAACCACCGCAAATGTAGCAGCTCCATTTGGATAACTATCAGGACTCGACGCCTGGCGAGCAGTTAGTGAGCTGGAATGACGAGAGCTTATGACTACATGGACTACATCAATGTGTGTCAGCTGAAATCATGCACTATGCCCTATGTTCCAGATTCTTATATCAGAAGAGGTGAAAACTACACATAGGTTAAATGTAAGACTTTTTTTTTTTTTTTTTTACAGAAAAATTTTCTGTTATCCTATATGGATGAAATGCATTTGATATCAACTTAATAAATATAAGTTATAAAAATTGTTGCAAGGAATATAAGTCACAATGATTAAAGAGTTGCTTCAATTTCCCATAAGAATTCTGCACAATGTTTTCCACACTAGGGTCATCCTCTCAATTTTGGCAGAGGGATTTAAATGGTTAAATACAGGATATTAGAAGTCCTAAAAGCTTAAAAATATCAAAACAGTTTACCAATATACCTAATACTCAATATATACTTAAATAAATAAATAAAAAATGTATATACATATATATATATATATATATATATATATATATATATATATATATATATATTAGAGATGAGCAAATACGATTCGATCGAGTAAGTATTCGATCGAATATTGTGGTATTCGAAAGATTCGAATTCACTCGAGGAGTGAGGCGAATAAGATGGAAACATTCAAAAGTCCTCCCATTGCAGTTGGCGCTTTTTTAATCCAGTGACCATGCAGGGAGGCCGTGAGGGACCCTGGGAGTACGCAAGCAGCGCGAAAACAGCGTCTACCCTCATTGGATGGCTGAACCACATGACCTTGAATCTTAAATACTTGGCTCCCGCCTCTTGACCGCAGATGAGCTTTCAACCTAGCCAGGGAGAGATCTTGGAGCAGGGAGAGATAGGTTTTAGTAGCGTTTTTGGTTAGGGCCCTATTCCACCGGACGATTATCGTTTGCATAATCGTTAACGATTAACAATCTCAAACTACCGCTATTGCGAAAGACCTGAAAACGTTCACTCATTTCCATGGAACGATAATCGTTACTTATGATCGTAATTGCGATCGTTTTTTCTTCGCTATTTATTCGCTATTGCGTTCGTATCTATAGCGAACGACTGAACAATGTCTTATTCAATGCGAACGATGTGCGAACGTTTTGCGAACAAGCAACGATAAAAATAGGTCCAGGTCTTATAAAGCGATCAACGATTTCTCGTTCAGTCGTTAATCATTAACTGCATTTCAACCAAACGATTATCGTTTAGATTCGAACGATTTAACGATAATCTGAACGATAATCGTCCGGTGGAATAGGGCCCTTATGCCCCTATTCCACAGGTCGTTTAGAGGAGCAAACGAGCGCTCTCAGCTCCCCCCTATTCAACGCGGCTGCAGCGAGCGGGTGAGTGCGGAAGGGGGCGGCGGGGAGCTTCGGGGGGGCTGCCCGGGGGATCGCTGATCGTCCGGGCAGCCCATAGGATATAGCAGCGTCTGCTGCCGATGCTCCTATTCAATGGAGCGCCGGCAGCAGATCGCTGCTATATCAGTCGCTTGTTTTTCAACATGTTGAAAAATAAGCGACTGCAACGATCAGCCGACATGAACGATGTCGGCTGATCGTTGCACTCTATTCCACTGGACGATTATCGTCCGTAGCGGCCGATATCGGCCGAATACGAACGATGATCGTTCCGTGGAATAGGGCCTTTAGGCAGGCTTACTACACAACCCAAAAGTCCTTTTCAGGGCTAAGATCAAGCGAAAAAGTCATATCTGAATCCAAAGCACTTCTCTGTGCTAAGAAATAGATGATAACAGCAGCAGCAGCAGTATCAGCAAGTGTATTCATTCCAGTACCCTGTGTTTACAAGTGACTTATAGTGTCCCTGTTTAACACCACTAAGGGCATGTTATACATATTGTTCCAGTAGCCCACTAAGGGCACCTGATATACACTGTTTCAGTAGTCCAGTAAAAGGCACGTGATACATATTGCTCCAGTAGCCCAGAAAAAGACACATCATACATACTGTTCCAGTAACGTTCGTACAGCATTACGCGCGAATAACATGACGCTCTGCGGACGCACATTGGAATCATGTATGTAATACTGCGCAAGAAATACGAACGAAATGTGTGAACATTGCTATAAATGTTCGTAAAGCGTTTGCAAATATTTTTCCTTCGCAGCTGCGGAGAGTGGCATTATACTGTGATTTTGGGGTGTTGGGTGCACCCAGGCATGCTCCCCCTAATGTCCCAGTGTCATTCCGGTGGTGTTTGCATCATTTAGGGAGGTTTCATGGGGGACTTGGTGACCTCCAAGTGGTCGAATTTTGATTTCCAAGTGTGCAAATTTTTTTCCCATAGACTATAATGGGATCGAATACTCATTTGAATAGTCGAATATTGGTGCCTATTTGATTCGAATTCTGGAAAGTCCAATATTTCACTACTCGCTCATCTCTAATATATATGTATGTGTATATATATATATATATATATATATATATATAGTAGACAATCATAACTACTTACACGGCCTTCTTTTGCAACAGCATCCATCTCCACCTCTCGTGCCCCCTGAACAAACTTGGTGATCACCACTGGGTGCTCCTGTAAAGACAATATTCAAAAAAAGTTTAATCTTCAGATAAAATTAGAAAACACAGCTGAAATATGAAAATATTCTTGCTGAAAGATTCTTGCTAAAAACACAATTTAAAGCGTAACTGTCATGTTTTTTTTTTATTGCAGAAATCAGTAGTATAAGCGATTTTAAGAAACTCTGTAATAGGTTTCATCAGCCAAAAAAGCCTCCTTCTGTACTCAAGAAGCAATCTCCCAGCCTCCCCCTCCCCCCCCGACTTCTTATCTGTGCATTATCAGGCAAACACGTCTTCATTACAGAGAAGCCAGTGAAGACGGGCTCTGCTCTCTCCATTGTAAGCCTATGAAGGGGGGAGGAGCCGAGGGAGATGAGGGAGCAGGAAGAGGTGACATGAAGGTCAGCTGTTTGTAGACTCTCTGGGCACCTAAAACGCTAAATTCAGGTGTCAGAAAGGTCAGTGCTCATCTATGAACTTACTGAGAGAAGATTGCAGGGTGTTGTGCTTTGCAGGACTGCTCCGTGCTCAATCACTCCTAACAGCCCCTCCCCTCTCCATAGCCACATAATGGAGACAGAAATCCTGCTTCATTTGATGTGAGGGGGGAGGCTGGGAGATGTTTTTTTTCACTACAGAAGGAAACTCTTTTAGTACATAAAACCTATTACAGAGTTTCTTAAAATCACTTGTACTGTTGATATTTAATGTTTTCAGAAAAATGGCCCTGAAATGACAGTTACGCTTTAAAGGCCTACATAACTGTAAAATAGAGTTCCCAGATGTTCCTTGGGAAAGCTGCCTTCTCCTTTCACAGATCTTCTGATGGTTAATCTTGTCAATCTCCCATAGCTGAGAGCCTGCATCACTGACTCTAAGTCTTTCTCAGATCAAACCTACTTCCACATAAATACTTCTCTTCCTCCTAACTACCTTGAGAGTGTTTAAAGATACTTTCATCTTCTGCGTTAAAACTTCACAGGATGTTCTTTAAATACATGAAACCCCCTACTCATGCCAAAGGGAGGCATAATATGAAGACAAGGAACATTACCCTAAGAGCTGGCAAGATGTGAACATTTTGCTGCCAATAGATTATGAATTATATATAACAGTTTAATTGAAGATATCCCAATGCAAACCATTCACACATTTTGGGTATTTCCAGCTACTTTCTAGTAATATTTTATCTTATAATATGGTTTGAACATCAGTGCTGCTACTACTTATATTAAACTTGTACAGTCATTTTTTGTGACTTTCAGGTATATGACTTTCCTCCTCCTCTAGGACATAATAGTTCTAAAGGGGTTGTCAAATGTTTGTTTATGGCTGGAGTTGGTGTAAAAATTAATAGGTCATACTCAGGCCCCACTTCTTCCTGCTTCTAAGACAAGAACTGCCCAGTACCCAATCACTGACTGACTGATTGCAGTGATTGGCTAAGCAGACTGTCACCGTTGAGACAAATCTGTCAGAAATAGCAGTGTGGGCTTTTTGTTGTTTTCTATGCAGCAACAGCACAATATTAAAAAATTTAAATGTCCAAAGTACCCCTTTACAGGACCCAATGACTTCTATGGGCATTGTTTCATGGTCTAGTATACATCACAGGCTGTACAGAGCCTTAGGTTAAACACACACTAGACTGATTTAGTGCAGATAGATGCACAAATTCACACAGCAAATGTAAATTCCACAAAGTAAATGGGATTTTTAACATCTCGTCTACACACAGAAATTAACCTGCAGTGCGGATATGCTGTGTGTCAATTTATCTCAGTGGTAAAGGTAAAATCCATGCAGATTTTGTGCTGATTTGCTGCCTATTTTCCCAGAAATCTAGTCTAATATGCATTTACCAAATACACAAGTGCATACTTACCTTCCTTACTCACCCACTGCTCCTGCTGTCAGATATTCTTGTCTTTTTCTGGCAGCTTTCAATAACATCCTTTGTGATCATTTGTGATCATCCTTTGACATCATTGGAAGCTAGCAGAACAGAAGGGTAGCTGAGACCTGAAGATCTTACAGCAGGAGCATTGAGGGAGAGAGGGAGGTAAGTATGTTTACATATAACAAAAAAGGAAGCAAAAATGCACATGTAAAACTCTTCTGTGAAACTGGGCCTAAACAATTTTTTTTTACTTGTGACACTCGTGTGGCTTCATATAGGAAGTTCTTTAGTTCTTCTTCTCCATACACCACGTTCATTGCTGAACCACTAGAAGTACAAGAGATTATATATGTATTTAGGAAGATTGTATTACTATAGCAGGGAAGCTACATAGTATCCAGCAATTCCAGAATTACCTGAGCACATAGGAAGGACGTAGTAAGCATGGGTAGCCAACAGTCTTTGTAAACTGCAGAGCATCATCCTATCAAAGGCAAAATAATGAGTTCAATTATGGGTAATGCAAGCTCGACTTCACACACGGACATTACCTCCTATGAAACTGGACATGTAGCCAATGAGTACGTAATAATAGAAATATCAGCATTACCAGAGAGTTGACTGCTTTCCATGGTGCTTGGGCAATCTGAAGTTCATCCAGGACTGCGGAGAATATGGAACGGTCTTCAGCTCTATCAATTTGCAGTGGGCTGGTGCCCATGATCTTCACTCCGTTCTTGTACAGAGGCACTGCCAAATTGTTTGGTATCTGCCCTCCTACTGAGATGATGCAGCCATCACATTGCTAGTGATAAATTAAATAAATATGGGTCATATCAATCTTCTCTTTTTCTCCACCACATATAATGTGGCCTGGTCAACAGTACTAAATCATATTTAATTACATGTATTGGACAATGTCTATATATAAATCTATTGATATGTCCTTCTCTTTCCTTGAATTTAGTTAGGGATTCCAATGTTGCTGTAACACAGTTGGCTGGACGCACGCGGCCTAGATATTATCATGGAAAGTCATTTGGTGAGCTAGCCCGGTGAGGTGTCCTGTATTGTCAGGCTTTGGGGGATCTTGTCTTCTGAATATACATACATTTATATGAGAACTGATAAAATTATTATTTAGTCAATGAGCTGTATACAACTACATGATGACTAGCCTTATATAAAGTAGGTCCGTAAAAACATTAATAATCTGCTTAGGTTCCAATTTTTCTTCATGGCTCGCTGATAAATAAACAAATTGGGCTATTTAATTGTGAGATATATTACCCATACCCTTCCCCCTCCGGTTTTATCCCTCTCCTCCTCCTTTTCCTTTTCTTTTTTTCCTCTTCTTTATTCTTTTATATTTTATATTTTGTTTGTTATATTACAACATAATTATGGTTACACATGTAAGTCTAAGTTGGTTGGATTTCATATCTGTCGGTAAAACTATTACTTGTTCCATGTTGGGCTGTGACCCATAACCACTGATGTACAACCTACTTTTTAATTCTGCTGTTATAACAATAAAACTTTTAATGTAAAAAAAAAAAAAAATCTGCTTAGCGTGTATTACATTTTTTAAACAGTAAAGCTCTAATGGTAATAACATCACATTTTCATCTTACCATAATTTCAAGCGGAAATTTTCAACATAATGGAACTTGAAATACTCACTTCCAATTGGAAAACATCCAAAATTCTTTCCTGTGACAGCTCCTCAAAGTAAAGTTTGTCGCATTCATCAAAGTCTGTGCTGACAGTCTCAGGGTTGCAGTTCACCACCACAGTCTTCTTGCCGAGCTGGCGCAGGGTACGGATGCTGGAAACTGCACACCAATCAAACTCGACACTGCTGCCTAAACAATGGAGAATGTGGGTGTAAATGGAAAATATACATATCTACTGTGAGAATAGAATTGTGAAACAGTTCAAAAGTGTTGCTGAAGTTGCACTGGCAAGTGGATCCCTACTTATTTCAAAGGTTGTTGGTAAAAAAAAAAAAAAAAAAGTGTAGGACATGCTGATGTCATAAAAGTGTGATCACTAAACAGATGCACACTATTGGGGTGTTTTCAGCAAAAACTCTGGTAACAACAAACTACAGGTGCAGCATTCTTGATAAATGCCGAAACGGGATAGCACCATGGCCAATGATTAGCTGAGAGGTCTGTCACTTCAGAGACCAGCTCTGAAGTCCCAGCTGCGGCTGCCAACAGCAGTCGGAAGCAATGAGAACACCGGGGAGACAGGACAGGTATGTATGTATGTTTATTATTTTACACTTAAAGGGGTATTCCCCCCAAAATTATTTTTGCATTAATACGTTGCCCACCCGTAGCTTTCCATCTTTCCAATATAAATTTATTACGGATTCTGCACAGTTTTGCTGTTATCTAGGTACATCCACCCCCACGGATTGCATAGAATCATCAGCTCTCAGTCCACTCCGACACGCTCCCTGCTCCTGGCCCGCACCCTCCGAGACGGCATCACGTGTCCTCAGTCTCTTCAATGGGCCAGGTTAGCGCTTCTACCCAGCACACTGAAGAGAGGAAGGACACTGACACAGTGACAGCAGCTGCTGCTGCTGAGCACTGTCACCCTCTCTGACAGCAGAGAGTACCCCCCCAAGCTCACCCCACTGTGTGCCTCCCCCCCTTCATCCCTGGAGCTCATCTGCCCCACAACCTGTATCCCCTGCGCCCCGGTGGCTGACCGCGAGCCCCCCGTGATCTCCGGTGGCCGTCCGCCCAGCCCCATGCCCCCCCCCCCCCAACTGCCCGGAGCTCACCCGTGAGTGTGCAGCCGCACCACCTCCCGATCTCTGGGCTCTGCAGCTGACCCCCATCACCACCCGGCCGCAGCTCACCTGGTCAGTGCAGCCCCCCTCCCCCAGTGCGATCCTGTGGCGGTGTTCGATCTCCCTGTGCCGCCCGCCCCACCCGCTCAGAGCTCACCCGGTATCCAGCAGCCCCGTATCCAGCCCCCAGTGCACGATCTTCCGCCCGGCCCTGTAGCCGCCACCCGCCCGGTGAGCGAAGTTCCCGCCATCCCCCTGCATGATCTCTTGTCCGTGTCCGTCCGCCCGCGGTCCCCCCATTGTAGAGGCCCACGGCAGCCGGCGCTCACCCACCTGCCCACAACTAACCCAGTGAGCGCAGCCCCCCCCGCGCGATCTCCCGGTGCCGCCCGCCCCCCGCTCAGAGCTCACCCGGTATCCAGCAGCCCCGTATCCAGCCCCCAGGTGCACGATCTTCCGCCCGGCCCTGCAGCCGCCACCTGCCCGGTGAGCGAAGTTCCCCCCGTCCCCCAGCACAATCTCTTGTCCGTGTCCGTCCGCCCGCGGTCCCCTCGTCCCCCCCATTGTAGAGCCCACGGCAGCCGGCGCTCACCCACCTGCCCACAACTAACCCAGTGAGCGCAGCCCCCCGGCGCGATCTCCCGGTGCCGCCCGCCCCCCGCTCAGAGCTCACCCGGTATCCAGCAGCCCCGTATCCAGCCCCCAGGTGCACGATCTTTCGCCCGGCCCTGCAGCCGCCACCTGCCCGGTGAGCGAAGTTCCCCCCGTCCCCCAGCACGATCCCTTGTCTGTCTGCCGGCGGTCCCCCCGTCCCCCCCATTGTAGAGCCCACCGCAGCCGACGTTCACCCACCTGCCCACAACTAACCCGCGTGATCTCCCGGCGGCCCGACCACTATAAATCGGCTCAAACCCCCCCATGCAGCTCACCCGGTGACTGTAGCCCCCCCCCAAGTAGAGCGCCGGGCCACCCGACATCCGCCCCCCCTCTGAGCTCTGCTACATCTCTCTCTCAGCTCTGCTATATCTCTCTCTCAGCTCTGCTAGATTGCCATCTCAGCTCTGCTACATCTCTCTCAGCTCTGCTACATTGCCATCTCAGCTCTGCTACATTGCTATCTCAGCTCTGCTACATCTCTCTCTCAGCTCTGCTACATCTCTCTCTCAGCTCTGCTTCATCTCTCTCTCAGCTCTGCTACATTGCCATCTCAGCTCTGCTACATCGCCATTCATCAGGCAGAAGCATTGCATGATGGGAAATGTAGTTTCCTATCTTGAATATAGAACGTCTTTTAGAAAAACTTGTAACTCAGGAAAGGAAGCAGCTAGAAAGATGGGAGACGGCTCCAAATACTCAGGGGGGCTTGGTGAGTAAGACCAGCCAGGTTTGGGAGCATTTCATTTTTTTAGCCCTTGGGGGGAATACCCCTTTAAATACAAGGGCTGCATGGACATTGCTAATGATAGCTCTTGCTTCACCATTGTCGAGCCCTGTAATAGGCTCAGTAAGCAAGCACCAATCTAGCAGATTGGCGCTCGCTTACACTAGGCATCATGCCATGTAATATGGACCTTGGAATGTCCAAGTGAGAGTGAGGAAAGGTAATGATTTTCTGCTACTCCAATAACCTCTTTAAGCAACCTCTTAACCTGCAGCAGAAATGTTTATCAGTTACATGATGGACTCACCTGTGGAAGCTGAACAGCTGACTGGTCAAATCAAATTATTAAGAATTGTTTAAGTATGCGAATTTCTCACCATAAGGGTAGCTTCACACGTACCGGATTCGCAGCAAATTTAACGCTTCAAATTTGCAGCAAAATCCGCTGCGAATCCTGGTACTGTGAAGTTAAATGGGTCACATACCCGCAGTGGAATTTTCATTCTGCTGCCAGTATATGACCTGGCCCCTTTAACCCCCCCGCAGCCCGCGCCCAGAGCATACATTACCTGCTCGGCGCTGTGGCTGCATGTGACGCTGATTGGCTGATGCGGAACGGCGGGAGCCTGGACCCTCACATGCAGCCGTGGCACTGAGCAGGTAAAGTATGCTCTGGGCGCGGCTGCAAGCGATGGGCTGCGGGGGGTTATAGGGGCCGGGTCACATACTGGCAGCGGAATGAAAATTCTACTGCGGGTATGTGACCCATTTAACTTTACTGTACCAGGATTCGCAGCGAATTTTGCTGCAAACTCACAGCGTGAAATGCGCTGCGAATCCAGTACATGTGAAGCAGTACCCTAAAGCAGTAGGAAATGTTTGTTTCCTGACATAAAAAACTGGGATTTATCTGTGTTAACTAAAAGGGTTAACCTGCACAAATGCTTAAGCCACCTGTGCATGCAGAGCTGGTGTGTTTAGCCAGATGTCTGCTTATTGTCTGTTCATAACTGTATCTCACCAGTGCTGAAAATGTGTCTCATTAAAGGTTGAGGAGCCCTAGACAATTATCTGTATAAATGGGAAATAGAACCCAAGGAGGGAAGCCGTTCATGAATCATTGAGGTTAAAACTCTTTTGTCGGCAAGCAGAGATTAGTCTAGTATGAGAGCTATCTCACTTATTAAAAGTTAATGACATTTAGGTTTTTTTTGCCTGGAAACCTTATAATCTTTTGCATTATAATGTATTTCTTTTGAATCTACGGCTAAGGCTGAGGAGATTGTATTATGTGAGATAGTATTCATTAGAATATAGTATATTAATTTGCTAGGTACCAATGACATGTTGTCTACCCCAAGGCTCAAATAGGTCACTGTTTTTCCATTAAATTGATTTTCTACACTTCCTTATCTTAATGCGCAGGTTTAGGAAAAGTTTGGTGTTACCTAACTAGTTCTGGCCTAACTAGCTTCAGTCTCATTACTTTCTTTTCTACATATCACAATTTCTGGACTACTCCCGATTACCAACAGAGGTAAAACTGGAAGCTTCTTGGCCTCAATGCAATCTGCTCCATAACCATTGTGTTGGACTTAGGGTATATGCACAATGAGCAATTCTCGTGGAATTTCTCGCAGAATTTCGATTGGATTCTGCAGCAAAATGTGTGCGGAATCCGCTCAAAATTTGAGCAGTCTTGGCTCCCGTTGTTTTCTACGCATTCCACGCATTAGTGCACATGGTGGAAATTTCCATCCATACGGATTACGACATGTCAATTCTTTGGGCGGATTGCCCCATAGAGGGCAATATTACGTATATTTTCATAATAACCACCGCCATTGTTGCACTCGGCAACAACAGCCGTAGTTTTACGAAAATATACGTTGTGTGAACATAGCCTAATAGTGCTCTTCTCAAGGAAAGGCATTACCCCTTTAGTCCCACAGCATTATGCCAACCCCAAAACAGCTGTCTACAGATGGGTAACTTCTGCTTCTGAGAAAGTTTCTGGCTTGGCTTATGAAATTTCCAGTCATGTTCTTAGTCAAGCATTGAAATGAAGGGAAACCTACTTTTTAGAAGATGGCATCAGAGAGCTGCTTTTCATGTTCTTCTTTCACTAAAGTCTCATCCCTAATTTTTGGAAAACCACACATGACTCCACCTCATAAAAAGGGTCTTCCACTTTCAGGTACAAATTTTTAAAAATCTTTCATGAAAGAAGAACATTGATCCAGCATATTCAGTTAAACTTCTGCCTTGCTTTATTTGGAACTCAGTAAAAAAAAAAAAAAAGTAAAAATCTTGCATACATGGGGTTCCATTGAGGGAAGTTTTAATAGGACTCACAGCTGTCATTATTTCCATGTCAGGATTATATTTTTTTAATAGAAGTACGTTTAGGTTTACATTACATACTTGCGCAATAAATAAGTAATTCTGCACATCCAATGGAGGTTGCGGTACATGATTAATGATCACCTTGATAAGACGCATTTATAGAGAACTGGTGGCGCGATACTGTACGTCCCGTTTTAGGTTTCCATTTAATATTCTAAGCAACAGTTCTGATAATAATAACAATTAATTATGTATCAAGTCAAGTCAGGCTATCAGGAAGCGGCTCCATAATGAATAAGCATTGTAAGAGAGTGTCTACCTTTCTTACAAAAAGTCAGACAGAGAAAGGAAACAATAGAGATAGCACTTGACTCTGCATTATAGAACTCAACACGAAATTTAGACTTTATAAAATTGGAGGTAGGTATTAAATTTAAGACTAGGCAGGTCCAATTCCCATCTCTACAGGTGCCACATTTAATACACATCTTTCATCCTAGCAGTCTGGAGTTCAATGCCTCACTGCAGTTCTCCAGCTATACATATGTCTTTGTTGGTTTCTAGATGACATCTACTTCTGATAAAGAGGTATTTTCTATTCTATTGCTATAATTGCCTATTGTAAACATAAAAAATGTAGAAATATGAAAGTATTTGTCCCATAAGGACAGTCTCCTTCCATAGACCCTATTAGAGTGCAGTGATGTCATATAGGAGAGCCCAATTTTGTGAAACACCCCATTAGCCAAAGTGGAGAGCCAATGTAAAGAAGGACTCCCATTTTAATTATATATTATAAACATATACTATATAGTATACTGCTGTAATCAGTTGATCTTTACAGAAGGGGTTGTGATGATGACACCTCCTTTAAAATAAATGTAGGAGCGAGTCCAACAAGTCCTTCTCAGCCAAATGGGGAGGGTGGCTAAAGTCGCGTGGTTTGGAGATTGTTTAGCAGTAGGAGGAATGGTTTCAATGTGGCCAATCTCTTTTATTCTAAATCTTAGGCTATATCCCATGTTACATGTGTCATAAGTCAGGTATCTCTCCAGTGTGGAATACTCTGTTAAGGAACTAATTTGAATAGGTGGTATGTGATGCATCCATTTCTAATGATTACCCCCATTAGGTATTTCAGCTGCTAATATGGGACAAATGCTGTTTATTATTTTGTTTGATATTGTTATTAATTTTGCTGATTTCGCACAATAATGTATCAATGTTATTTGATACTTCTATTGTATGTCATGTTCCTTCTTTATTTGAAAATTCAATAAACTACAGTATTTGGAATGGAAAATACTCTAAAATCTATATCAAGTTTTTATCATAAAACATTTAATTTCAAGGTTGTTTTTACATGGTTTTATATCACCTCTTAATCTCACGAAGTAATCCATAATCTAACCTAACCTTTATCCCCTTTCATATTACTAGATATAAGGGTGCAGTCCCATGTTTCCACTGCAATAGGTGGATTAAACAGGGCCCACATGTATTGGCTAATGGCCGCATAATTGTAAGATTTTTAAGCTACTTATGATGGTGAACTTATTATGCAGCTTTTATTTCAGTGTTGCCCAAGTATATAGGAAAAAGTATTGCTAGACATAAAACAAGGAGTTGTTTGCTGCAATCGAACAGAGTTGTGGTTCAGATTAAAGAAATCTCTGATCTATAGTCAGTGATGCCCGATGAATTTCTAATTACTAGGGAATCCACTACAGAGTCTATTATCACATCAGTGTATTAGTTGACTGTAACAGCAAACATATGCCTTAAGCTGAGTTGGCCTTATTTGTAGTCCAATTTCTCTACTTGTGTTTTTATTAACTGTTTATTATAGACATGAAAGGATAGAAGGACTGATACAGTACCTATATGATACGGGCCACAGCCTAGAACCATCATTCCATGGTCATCAAACTTTATGTCATGTTCCTGAAGTAGAAATGGGTAAAAGCATTAACCATAGCAAAGATATATGGATCATAAAAAGCAACATTGAAGTCTACTCAGTTCAACTCTTATTTGTTTTGTTGTTGTTTTTTATTAAAGGGGTATTCCACTCAAACATAACTTTTTATTTTGCTGCCCATGGTGAGACTAACAATTGCTTCTATACTTATTATTATCTATCCAGTCTCCTTCCCTCAATTCTCAGCTGCTGCTTTTTGCTGAGACAGCTGATGTAAACAAATCCCTGGCAGGCTTTATCTGCAACATTGTAGCTTCTTTGTAATGCTAGGAGGGTTAGTCTGAAGTCAAGTTGCTGATGAACTCATTGTGATTAATCGTCCCAGCATTACAAAGAAGCTACAAAGTTGCAGATAGGGATTTGTTTACATAAACCGTCTCAAAAGGGAGAAGGAAGCAGGAGGAGGAGACGGAGAGAAAAACTCACACAAAAAATTTTTGTGTACTTAGCAGAAAGCAGTAGCTCAGAAATGAGAGAATGAGACTGAATAGACAATAACAAGTATGGAATGAATTGTTAGTCTCACCATAGGTAGTAACATATGAAAAGTTATGTTGGAGTGGAATACCTCTTTAAACCAATATTGTATTACATTTAGAGATAGTCTTAAACATGTAATTTGTTACCTATGAGAGTGGGCAAGGATGGGCCTTTTACATGGTCCAATGGTAGGTAGCAAATGAGGGCTGATCAGTAAGATCCGCACACCTTTGCTGAGACTTTACAACGCTCGAATTGTGTGGCCGGCCCGAACAAACCATTGCTGAATCATTCACGTAGCCATTTAAATGCATTGGTATTAGCTGCACATACCCTGTTTAGACTGTGAGATGGGCAGAAAATAATGATAATTTTTATGGCCGCACAAAAGATTCACTCAGCCGATGAAGGGGTGTTTCCTCGTTCATTGGCTAATCATTGACTCTTTTTTACAGGCCGAATCTAGGGTAAGGGCCCGATCAACAGTGTAAACGAGCGCCGATCTGCTAGATCGGTGCTCGTTTACTGGGCCTATTCCTCAGCCCGATGATCATTTAGCGAGGGCTGCAGGGACATTGTTACCGATGTCCTTGCAGCCCTTGCACCATACATTACCTAGCAGGGCTTCTCCTCAGCTCCGTCTTCCTCCCCTGGTTCCCGCGGCGCAGCATCAACTCCGGAGCGGCCTGACTGAGCAATCATACCGCTCAACCAATCACTGGCCGCTGCGGTCCCAGCCAGTGATTGGCTGAGCGGTATGATTGCTCAGAAGCTGATGTTGTGCTGCGGGACCAGGGAGGAAGATGGAGCAGAGGAGAAGCCCTGCTAGGTATTGTTTGGTGCTTCTCAAATCGTCAATCGCCCGCCGCGCACTGCTATTTCACGAAGTGCGCGGTGGGTGACCGATGATTTTAGGTTTGGGCCTAAATAAACGATCAGCGGTGACACGATCATTGGCTGATCATTTTCTCTATTCCACCAAGCGATAATCAGCTGAATTGGGCCGATTCGGCCTATTATCGCTCCATGGAATAGGCCCCTAAATCAGGGTTCCTGGCCATGCTGCTTACCAATAATCAGCCTGTGTAAAAGGACTCAATGACTGTAGCCCATTTAGCTAAAAGGTAAAATACTGTATGTTTGAAATACTTAATAGTAGTGATGAGCGAACATCCCGATTTTCGGTTCGGATCCCGAACACAAACATAAAAAAAAAAATTATCGTGATCGGTTCATGTTCGCTGAACATTCACAAAAAACGAACATTCAGTAGAAGCGTACATTTTGTTCTACGCACATGAGCAAAGCATAAATTAAGCAGGTGCATAAGCATTTCATTTGCACTGCGTAGAGATTGCGTACGTTTCGGTATAGAGTTACGAACATGATTACAGATTATCAGATGCAAAGCATAAATTACGCAGTTGCGTACATTCGCAAGTTGGAATATGTTTGAAAATGTTCGTTATGACCATTCCAACCATCTAACAAATTGTTTGTGATCGAAGAACACAAACAATTAGCGTCATGTTCGTACAAAGAAACGAACATTTACAAACATGTTCGCTCATCACTACTTATAGTTACAGTCTAGCTGGCCTTTGACCAGGCTCATATTGATTACCAGTATTCCTATTTAGGGCTCGTTCACACAGGGCAAAAGCAGCTGAATTTCTGCGCTGAATCAGCGCTGAAATTTCAGACGTTAAAATAGGTGCAGAGCTAATTTCCATTGTGTTGAATGGAAATTCTCCTCTGCAGTTCACACGGTGGAATTTCTGCACTGAACTAATCCGCTTTCCGCCAGAAGAATGAACATGTTCATTCTTCCGCTAGCGGAAGCCTATACAAACCAAGGGGGCTCTGATTTTCTGTTTCAGCGCAGAATACGCGCGTATTCAGCGCGGAATACAAGCTTAATACAAGCGGAAATTACGCGCTGAATTAGCGCGGAAATGGGGAAAAAAGGGGGGGAGGAGGATTCTAGTATATATTCTGGTATAGTCTAGTTTACTCGCCAAATACTCGCTGAATTTCAGCGCTGAATGCATGCGGATTCAGCGCGGATTCCTTGAGTATTCCGCGCTGAATTTGTCAAGAGCTGATTACGAGCTGAACACTTTCCAAGCGGAATACGCAGGGATTCTGCTTACATTCTGCTTATATTCTGCTGGGAATTCAGCGTCAGTTGATTTCAGGCGGAAATATTTCCTCGCGTAATCCGCCCCTTTTGCTCTGTATGAACGTAGCCTTACTGTAGATCTAGTAGATCTAACTAGATCTAAACCTGTTTCATATAATTGATTATTGATTTTTTTTTTCCCAATAAATAGTCAACTGATGTGAAAATCAGGGCACCAGATTGCCCATAGTTACCTGTCCATTGTAGGTGAGGTAGAGGTAGTTTGTTATTGCAGGATATTCAGCAGCCAATGTATCAATCTGAAAATAGATGCAATTTCTTTTTAGACTGTGGATGTACACAATGACACTAATACTAACAATGCCACTAACTATTGTATTAAAAGACAAAAGAAAATGAGTCCACTGACTTCTTATAACGTAATAAGGATCGGGCCACATCTCTGAAGCATGCTACTGTAAATAAAGTTGCAGGTGCAGTAGACAGTCCAATAGTCCAATTA
Organism: Dendropsophus ebraccatus; assembly: GCF_027789765.1. NCBI lineage: Eukaryota > Metazoa > Chordata > Amphibia > Anura > Hylidae > Dendropsophus > Dendropsophus ebraccatus. Next base: position 48,440,921 of record NC_091462.1, read on the forward strand.
AGTACTTGCAGCTCGACAGGGCTTTCAAACTTGAAATTTATTGGACAAAACACACAAGAAAGACACCAATGTCTGCCAATGCCAAAGCACCACAAGGCATCACATGCAACCCTTGAAGCACATTGCATTTTTGCATGCCTTTCGTGTTTAATGAAGTTAAGTTTTTTAACACTCTTTGGAGTTGAAGCCACTTCATTTGGATTATGGACTCTGTACCAACTGTACCACTGTTCTGTCCCATCACTGACACTAGATCAGCCACATGCCAGACAACACACTGCTCGCTGGACCCACCGTGCTTCAATGGGGTCTGTCTGATGTTTTCCTTGCAAATGACTTTTAGAAAATTTAGCATTTGGGAGTTACAGAAACAGCTAAGCAAGCTCTGGTTTAAATAGGGGATTTTAGATAAAAAAAGAAAAAATAAAAATCCCCAAAAAGAAACGTGTCTATGACTGGCCACTATTTAATGATGTAAGCAATGGTATGCATAAAATGCTTTATTCTGCATTGGTGAACTTTTCCATTAAAGTCAACATGGACAAAAACACCATGCAGAGAAAGAGCAGGATTTAGATGAAAAAAACAACAGGGTATTAAAAATGATATGCGGTGGCACACAGTATATTACATCCACTTATTTTATATCTAAAGTACACCAAACACCATCTACAGTATACATGCCAGTTTAACCCTGCTGAATTCACTTTAAATTACATTTATATGAAACTTTCCTTTCTTGTACACAAATTCAATTTTTTATACCTATTTAATGAGAACTAGCAACAATGGGAAGGCAGTCGCTGCATTTACAACATGGATATACTGTATTGTAGACACAATAATAATGGAACATTCACAGCAATTCTAATAGAAATACTTGGGGGTTTATATAACAATATTAGGCAGTGATTTATATATTCATCTAATCCAAGTCTATAGCTTTTTTCTAATGGCGAATATGTTAGTATGACATAAATAACAGGTAATTAATAAAAACGGTAAGAATAATGAATAATATTGTGGCAATAAAATAAACCTATTACGTAGCTTATTAATAGTTATGGCACTGTAACACATGAAATAAAAAAACGTTGTATAATAGAAGGATCGGCCGTAGACCACACCGCCCTGTCTGTGGCTAGCTGTCCAGCAATGAAAGAGTGTCGCATTAATTAGCTGAAACTAGAATTCTATTACCTCATGGCAAATGACAGGATCAAGCGTACATTGCATCCTGCTACATCGGCGCATACCAAATAACTTCATTAAAATAGAGGAGCCTGCCATGAATGCAGAATCACTTTGGTAATAATGGGGCACTTAAAATAAAGTATTAGCCCATAAAACAATGTTAGCACCTCGGGAGATGGCTGCGAGGCTAGTTTTTTAGAGCCAGATGCTGCATGTTTAAACCAGGTCAGCTCCTGATGTTTCGTGATTACAGGTTTTTATATACTGTTTAATTGCCACTTCAGCGGAACGCCACCGTTTCAATGGGAGCTCTCAAAGAACAGCGTGGAAATTGCTTTGTGGTAGAAATAAGGAATGATGGAAATGGGAAATGAAATTGCCTGACAAAAAGCAGGTTAATCTGTCAGATGATATAAAAATATCAAGATTTTAATAGTAATATAATCCAAGGCAGAATTCTCCATTTGTGCTTTTGTTTAGGGATCTGATTGGTTTAAACAATAAGAGGATTCTGGCAGAGAGGCTTATAGATCTGAAATGACTTCTGATCGGAAATACAAAAAATAGAGAGAGAGATATCTTTATCAATATTGTATACTGTGCTGGACTTGGCAAGCCTCATAACCATGTGCCATCATAGGATACAGCAGAGTATAAGGTGGAGTAGACATAAGGCCCACTGCAACTCAGGCCAGTAGTTGTCAGGGCATCTAAGTCACACAGCAATTCTGCTGACAATACTTATTGCTATCTATCTCCTTGGGTGTGACCTGTAGAGGGGTTGGGTTGTCAATCTGGCAAATGACAGATGGGTTGTGCTGGCAGAGACTCTTGAGGCCCCAAAATTCAGTCTACACCTGCTAGTGGCATTGCTAGCACCAGGCATTAAGGGGCACACGTCCTGTATTTTTGGACCAGCATCCCTGATCTCCGGGCAAGCACCATGGACATGGATCCATTTTAAGGTTTTATTGTAGATTGGAGCCATTGACATCCCATTCACGCCTTTAAGCCTCATGCTGTTTTAGGGCTACAGTGTACAAGCGGCTGAAAGCTCACTGACTACATCTGTAGCCCGGCATAGGCAGCCCAATGATGTCTCTGCACATCTCAATTAAGCTGAGCTCCTGGGCTGCAGAAGCAGAGATAGACAGTTGCTCCAGTTGATCATCATGGGAATGAGTTAAAGTGAGTTCTAGTTTTTTCTTTATTAGTAGAGATTAGCAAACCTTGAGTACACTTGGGTTTGTCAAAACCCGAGTGTGCGGCATTAGATTAGCAGTGGCTGAAGAAGTTGGATGCAGCCCTAGGGAGTCCTGGAAAACATGGGTAAAGTCTTTGCTCCAGGTTCACTCATCTCTATTGATGGCCTATCCACCAAGTTTCTGATCGGTGGGCTGCCAACAGCCAATCATCAGAACCATAGCTGTGGCATATGCACAACAAATCCGACTGGAAGCAGATGGTTCCATTTATTGTGTAGTGGTGGATCTTGGTTACTGTTACCATTCGAATCAGCCATTGATGGACTTTCCTAGGGGCAGATCAATGTAAAATGCCCAGAAAATCCCTATCCAGTAGACATTATAGAATGCTAATGTTTAGGGAATAAAAGGACATGACTGTTCTCTCAGATTAATCGCTGAGTTTCTGAAGTCTCCTGTTTTACTACTGTCAAGAAGCTGTATTGACAGGTTCAGAGAGATTAAAAACTAATGTATACGAAATCTTTACGTTTTTTTCCCTGATGTGACAACCAGTAGCTTCAAAGTATGACCGTGGTGTCATGGTTCTTGTTTTATGCTGAATTCTTCCTCCCTTGCATTTTAATATAGGCTTGGAGATCATTTAAATTCTCGGCCACGTCCAATTTTTCCTATTCAATTCCAGTGTGTAAATATTGTGTTAATGTAATCTGTCTTCACAGGGTTGTAAATGTAAGCCATTAGTTATTGTTTTTAGCAATGTCCTTAACGTCCTTCAGGGCATATGACCCTTAGCCTTGCCAAAGGACCCCGCATGAAACCAAACTAAGTCTGTATAAATGGCACAATACCTTTCCCATTATTTTATGTTTATAATTATACTAGAATACACAGTGCTTATCAAAGGGCTGACGATGGAATTGGTCAGCAAATGTTATCAGGGGTTTTTATGCCATTTATCCCATACCTTCAATCCCGATAGCTGTTATAACTCATGTCTATTGCAGGCATCCTAATAATCTTTATCTCAAAGGAGAAAAGTACAGCATAGATCCTTATTAGAGAACCAGAGCGTTGGGGCATTTGATTACCAGTGGCTGAGGAATGTGGATGCCTGGAAAACATGTAGACAGCCATAGGCCATAGGTTGCATCCATGGTTTCCAGGATTGCTTAGAGCTGCATCCAACTTCTTTAGCCCCCAGTAATTAAATGTCGCATATTCGGGTTTGGACGAACCTGAGCGTGATCAAGGTTTGCTCATCTCGATTCCTTAATATTAAAGGGGTACTGCATAGAGTTTTTTTTTTAATCAACTGGTGTCATAAAGCATATTTTACCCCCCTTACCTCTGTATGTGTAATGTATATATATATATGGGTGTCGCTTATGTGTGTTTGTGTGTAAAGTGTCTAATGCATGTACTTGTGTAAGATTAAGGTGTGTAATGTGTATGTCTGTGTGTTGAATGTGTGTGTATACTTGTGTGTAATATGAGCTATATGTGTGTAATGTGTATGTCTGTGTGTTAAACATGTGTATACTTGTGTGTAATATGAGCTATATGTATCTATATGTGTGTAATGTGTACATATGCTTGTGTGAGTAATGTGTATGTGCACTTATACTGTGTAGATCCCCCTTGGGCCACAGAACTCTAACCTGAGGAGTATGGAGTTTTGTAAAAGTGTCTCATTACTAAAATGTAAGCAGCAGATCCTTCAAGTCCTGTAGGTTGTAAGGTGGGGCCTCCACAAAACAAACCTGATTTAGAACTTTTCGTGAAGTTCCACAAACCAATGTTTTGCAGTATAACAAGGCACACTATTGGGCTAGAAGACCTGTCATTCTGGAGACAAGCTTGCCCAGTCAGATATGTCACTATACAGCCCTTATCAAAGTCCCTTTACCATTATGATTGATGTATGTATGTTGGTGTGTACTGTGTGTGTACCGTATATGATTGTAATATGTATACATGAATCTGTAATGTGTATGTATGCGTGCGTGTATGAAATAGATGTGTGTGTGCTTTTGGGAGTACAAAAAAACTTTTGGGTCACTTCCTGTTTGCAATCTAAGATAGTGGCACATATGTACAATGGAGCACATGCTTAAAATCTTACAGGAATTCTGTAATACGATCATTATAAACTACTTCATTGATATGTGTAGCACCATATTTACATTGCATACTACTGATAACCAATGTTACATGCCTATGTTTTATAATGCAGAAGGTACATACCTGCTTGACCCATGGCTTGACATTCTTATTCTGCCTGAGTTCTCTGGTTTGAGCTTCGGTCAGGCCCAGACACTTCCCAATATATCGGTCTGAGAACCCAATCTGCTTGGCGCGCCGCAATGTTTCCTCAGGAACAGATTCACTAAAAAAACATATATCATATTTTTAAACTACATCTCATCCCATCAAGTACAATCATTTGAACAATTTATGGATTAATTATAAGCCCAAAAAGAAGTCCTTTTATATGCTATAGTATTCTGATGACTATTATATTATATATATTGGTTGTTTTCACTTTTTTATAAAATATGGCCCCCTCTATTCGTATATTTCAAGCATGCTTGATGTTTGCTTAAGATTTTGCTCTGCTCCTCTTTGAAAGTTCCTGCACTCCTTGCATGCCGTGTTCAATAATACATGATAAAAGGAGGATGAATAAAATTCCTCTTAATGAGTAAGTTTTCACCTGTCAGAAGGAGCAGAGGGAGCGAAGCGAGGCACCGGACGGATGCGTGACGCATCCCAATCACCCAGACATAATTCTATGCCCCTCACGCCTCCTTGTCCTTTTCATCGCATGGATTTGTGACATGGCTAATCATCCAAAAAGGCTACACAGGCCATAGTACAATGTACACCCGGCAACATCCAACCGAGACGTTTTTTTGAGCTTTAAATAAATATCACTAAAGACATTTTCTGCCCGTCCTTAAATACTAAGAAACGTATCAATTATACATCTTATGCAGATACATCTATGCCGCCTACAAGAAACAAACTTTGATATTGTGATATACGTGTGGACTGGGTTTAGACTACACAATTACAGCTCAAGTAGACGGCTATTCCATGAGCGGATACCATTAGATCGGAGAACATGTATGTGATATAGAGGGTCAGATTTGTAAAGTATGTTTGATAAAATGTCTATTGTATTGGTCCATTTTGGATAATCATTCATGGTTGGAAAAGTGACCCCGAAAATAAGGGGATGACAAGGTGACCTAATGGTGCGACCCAATCAGCAAAAAAAAAATAAGTGTACAGCAAACATGCTAATACATCACCCAGCACACTTCCCAAACATAAACAAGTAGCCAGCGCCCCTGCCCGGTATAACCCACAAGCTTACTTTGAAAAATCTCCACGCTGTATGTAAATGTGAACCAACTAGTCATTTGGGTGTTGTCTGTAGGCCAAGTAGTCACAGTCACCAAGCGTGCCAGCGCTGTATTAGCAATACGTTACTACAAGGTGAGCTTTCTATCGCCTCAGCTCTCCGACGTCTTCATTGCACAGTACAACACGGATTGGGCAACTCGGTACTGCAAATGTCCAACGTAATGAAGACATTGGAGCGCTGACCCAATAGAAGGCACTACTATTTTTAACGCATTGCCTATACAGCGCTGTCAATCAAACCCAGGGCCAGTTTTAGACTAGGTGTAGCCCCGGGCAAAAATTTAGGTGGGGCCCCAAGTACTGAAATTTTGTGGTGACAAGTTAAAGCGAATGTACCACCAGTGCCGGTCTATTACATTAATAGACCGGCACTGGTGCAGGGATGCTGGTGGCACGGTCCTTTTCTTGAACCGTGGCATGGTTCCTGTGCATAGCACCAGTTTATTCCTGAGCAGCGGCCAGGCATGAAGCACTAAAGGCAGGCCTGTCAGCCCCCAGTGGGACGATCTTCCTTCCCCTCTGGGATGCGGCTCCATTAGAATCAACACACACACAGTAATTACAGCTAAGTCTTCTCCCTCTTCCTCTCTGCCAGGCTGGTCTCCACACTGTATAATTAGGTTGAGGACCTTCCAATCATGTAATCAAGTCCTTTATCCCTCTCTCTGCAGGACACTGGCAGGTCCTGCTCTTTCTCCTTTGTCTTCTGATGTTCAACACTCACCCTACACTACAGTGAGTGGGTTGAACATCAGAACACCAGGCCCTCACCTCTCTGGGCCCCTGGAGGCACTGGGGCCCCGGCACTTGCCCAGGTAAGCCCTATGCTGACGCCGGCCCTGATCAGGTGAGTGTGCGATTCTCTCACCACCTGTGCCCCCTCTTTGCCAGTTTGCGGATTACACGTGGCGCCTCTGCTTCTTCTCTTTGTAGTGTTCTCTGAGTGAAGGAAGTGTTGGAGTCCATACTTAACCACCACTTCATTTTCTATAGGAGTTCTGACCATTGGCAAGCTCTGAACTCAGCTATGTTTTGAAGTCCCATAGACAGTCAATGAAGTGGTGGCTGATGCTCCATTTACGTGAGGGACCTTTGACCTCAGTCCTCATGATCAGCAGGGGTTCCAGCAGTTGGACCCCCACCAATCATCTAGATATTCTCTTTTTATCTACTTTTAGGCCATGTTTACACGTTGTATGTCACCGGCCGTTCCGTGACCCGGCCTGGTCACGGAATGGCTGGTGTCAGAGAAGATCATCCCAGCCGGCACTGCAGTACCATCATGATGATCTTCATAGCAGTTGAATTCGGATCCGTGCGCGCCCTCAAGTTCGCCGCTGCACTCAATGGAGCATGCAACTGGAGTCGTATTCATTGAATAGCAGCCGCAGAAAAATGACATGTCAGTTTTTTGCAGCGCCGCTAGGGGTCCTGGCCGGAGTGTATACTATGAGGGACATGTATCAACGGGCGTACATTTTTTTTTCGGTGGAAAGTGCAGATTTGCGCATGATTTTATTCGCAAATGGCTGAATAAATTATTTGCAAAACGGCACTTTCCACCGGCTACGCCAGAGGGCGGGGAGGGGGTGTGAAGGGGGCGAAATGGAGGGCGCGGACTCAGAGTCCGCGAGATTCACCATTCGTTCCGCCAAAAGATACGCTAAAAACCTACTCCAGTCCTCAGCTGGCATAGGTTTTCGCCCGTGCGCACCGGAGCGCACGGGATTTGTGTAGAGGCAGTCTACATAAACGTCGGACTTAATAAATGTCCCCCTATGTGTATACACTCTGACTGGGATTCCATAGAGGGCAGCACAGTGTAAATTCAGTATTAATCACGGCCGTTGTTTAAACAGCCGTGAATAATACTGAACTTACGTTGTGTGAACATAGCCTTAGTCTTAGAATATCCCCTTTAGACGCCATAATATGGATTATAGAGGTTTTTCAGGATAAAACAACTGATATCAATAGTTGATTAGCGGAGTACCAACAACTGTTCAGCTCCTGCACTACAGTGAGAACAAAGAGACCAAGACCCCCTGTACACAATAGAGATCCCTATTCCTCTGTTATCTAGATGTCTCTTTTCCATTCTGGTGTAGGGTAAAACACATTACTCCTTAGCCGTGTCTACACTCTTTAAGGTTTGGAAGCTTCCCAAGCCTTCAAGCTAAATATGATTTTCAAGTACAAGGTTTACTGATGGTTTTTATGAAAAGTCTAATAATAAAACATCTAAATGCGGAAGAGGCCACTAAAATGATCCTCTAAAGTATATTACGGAAGATATTTTTCTCTGAATATAATCTATTGTCAAGTCTACTGTACAGATGAGAGAATGCACACAAGAAAGACATATTAGAAATAATTGTAGTCAACCATGTAATTGATTATCATATACAAAATAAAGTCCAACACTGTTTTTTACTTTCCAAATACAAATTTCCAATTATTTTTCCTTATCTGAGTCTGCAATGCCCCCTTGTGGCCAGATAAAAAACAAAACAATCAGTCAAGAACTCATGATCATAGCAGACGCAACAAGGGAAGCTCGGCGAAACCTCGTAAACTGTGAAAGGTCAAAGAGAGTCAGCAAACATCTGAGGATAATATACAGCCAGGCGCACAGATTTACTGTTATCTATCCCTCTGCTTTTTATATGGACACTAAAAAACACCCTCAGATTTACGAACAAATTATCGTCATCTTAAATGGAGGAAGAGGGGAAAAATGCAGAGCTGAAGAGATATATAGGAAGAACATAGTACAAGCTACCATACTGGTTTTTCATCCTTGATATAATAAAAGACAGTGCACTAAAGAACAAGTGGTTATGGTATACCCCTTAGCGCCTCACTTGCAGTGTACCCCGTCACCAAGCATTGTGGTCCAAAATTTTGGGACCATTAAAATAGCATTATATTTAATTAACTACCTGAAACACTATTTTTCCTTCTGGTGAGTTACTATTCTGTATTACATAGCTGTAGGAGTGCTTGACTCCCATCTTGTTTTTTTGGTGCTGTCTTAGCTATTGGGATTGGACCAGCTGTCTCCTTCTCCCCTAGGAATTTCCTATAGATCACTTGAGCAACAGCCACACTGCCATTGCACTCAAGGTGCAAATATTTAAAGGGGTACTCCAGCAAAAAAAAAAAAAAAAAAAAGATTCTTTCAAATTAACTGGTGCTAGAAAGTGTCAGAGACTTGTAATTTACTTCTACTGTATGTCCTGAAGGAAGTGGTGTATTCTTTGCAGTCTGGAAAGCAGGAGAGGTTTTCTATGGGGATTTGCTACTGATGAAAGTTTCTGTCACTGACAGGTGGAAGCAGAGAGCACTGTGTAAGACTGGAAAGAAGACACCACTTCCTGCAGGACATACAGCAGCTGATAAGTTACGGAGAACTGGGAATTTTTTTGTAGAAGTAAATTACAAATCTCTGGCACTTTCTGACACCGGTAATTTGAAGGAAACTTTTTTTTTCTGGAATAGCATGCATTTTTACATGCATTGACATTTCCAAAAATTCACTACAGGTGTTTAACCCCTTAGTAACTAACCTATTTTAATCTTTAATGATGTCTAGTTTTTTCATTGTCACCCTCCAAGAGCCATAACTTTTTTTTTTAGACAGCCATATGAAGGCTTGTTTTTTGTGGGACAAATGTTCCTTTTTAGTGGTGCCATTTAAGGATTCATGTAACTGATTAACTTTTATTAACTCTTTTTTTGGAGAGATAATGAAAGAAAATGCAATAACTTATTAATACCATTTTTTTATTATAAGTAACTTTTTGATATACATAGTGTGCATTGGATGTCGGTCTTCCCATTGACTTCAATGCATTGCCATAGTAGTCATTAAATCGTGGCAAAAACGTACGTTTTTTAAAATAGCGAAATCAGCTGCCTTTTCTCTATCTTTGACGTAGCCTAACGCTGACAGACAATCTATACAGCCATGCCTTCAGAAGGCCCACGACTGCCATGGATACATACTGCACTCCCGATGTGGTAAGTGACACCAGTTGATCTATATCTGTGGTCAGGATTTAACCAGGGAATGTAATGAGTTAAACTACCCAGAGCAGGTTAAACTGACAGACAAGTTCCATCTCCCCTTATTGCACCATATCACCTTTTCACTGTAAAATGTTATATGGTTTGGAATAAGGCCCAAAAGTGACTACTGTACAAAGATGTCTCTAGGGGTTAAGCATGTTTTCTTTCAGAGTTCCAAAATACCAAGATAAATAATGCACATTATTTGGCCTTATTTAAAGGGAACATGTCACATTAGACATGTAATCTATTCAGGCAGCATGTTATAGAGCAGGAGAAGCTTAGCAGATATATATATATATATATATATATAGTTTTGTGCAAAACAATTAGTCATTTATTGATCTAATTCCTTGCTCATTTGGGGTTTAAGAGTCCAGTGGGCGGTCCTACTCAGTGACTGACAGTTTCTTTGTATTTAACCTAAAAAGGAAAGACTACCATAGGACCGCCCACTGGACTTCTAAGGTCAGAATGAGTAGGAATTCAGATAACTAGAATTCTACTAAGTGATACTGAATCTTTTCCTGCAAAACATTATATGAATCTTTTCCTGCTCTATAACATCCTGCCTGCAGAATAGACTGCATTTTCAATTTGACTGGTTTCCATTAAGATCATGAGAACCCCCCCTCCCCCCCCTCCCCCCCATTATTGTGTACCTAACACTCAGATATGGTGAATTATTATAGAAATGTATGTGATTTCTGTTTCCTATCCATTGAAATCATATGAGCGGAATGTTTTATTCTGTTACATAAACATCAGCAATAACAACCAGAAATCGCCTGCAGCAAAACTGTAATCACTTGCTTTAAAATCTTTATTTCATTGGCGGTGAGTGTGTGTTAGTTAACATGCTTTTCATATCTGATCTCTGGAAAGCGGACGATGCTTTCCTCTATAACACAATTCCTTTCTAAGCTCTTCTTGTCGCTGTAATGAAATGTATCAGGCTGGTACCAATATTACCGGGCACTCACCATTTTCCGCAGCTCACTTGCCGTACTGCCTGCTTATCGCTTTTTTATCACACTGGCCAGTATTAATCTTCCCGACTGCCAAGCGCTGATGAGGTTAAGTGAATTATTTGTGCTTTTGCAGTAAATCAGTGGAGGCGGTTTGGTCTACTACCACCAATTGTAAAGAGCCTGCCACCTGTTCCTGCATCTGCTGATTCAGGAATGTACTCTCAGTAGTACCCAATACAAGAAAAACATATTTTAACAGCATTAGGATGTTGGAGGAGTGCCTCACTTGTAACGTATTCTAGCCTTGTTTCAGTGAAATAGTCTAGCTCTGTATCATTTCTTTCCGCCATGAAGTATGAAAATATAATTTTTAGGCTTAAAAGACAATATCTTACTTGGCTTCACAGGAAGCTAATTATGACTTGTTTGCATAGAGTCGTCTATAGACAGTTTATTTTTATTTCTGATAGTCTGTCACCAAATCATAATGCTTCCAAATGTTACTTTAGAATATTTTTGTCTGTAAGGGATATTACTATCTGTAGAAGTTATGCCCTATCCACACAAGTTGATCAGTTGGGGTCTGAACAATGGGACCCCTCTTTGGCCAGGGGCAGGATTTACCCTAAAAACTGCCAATGTGGTAAATTAGGTATATGCTGTTTTTTCCTTTTTCCATGATTTTCTCCATGGTAGAATCCTACAGTACAGTTGTTGCTGGAAGCGGAAGTAAAGCTGGAAGAGCATAGGACCTCAGTACTTGCTGATACAAGCTGACAGAACTTCATAATCTGCAGGAAATGCAGGCAGTGCAGTGACCCCATTAAAGTCAATTGGGATTAAGTTTTTAAAGGTAATGCCGTATGGTTTTTCATGCAGAAATCGATACAATTTCCAAACCAAAAGCCTCTCCCTTATAAGCAGTGCGAACATGCCCTAAGAAAGGCAGCCCTCTAGCAGTGGTGAACATTGATTTTTTTTTTCCCCCACCAGGTGAAAAAAATTCTTTAGACCCCATTTTTAGAAATACAGTTTAAGGATTTAGAACCCGTTATAAAGATTAGCAAAGATGCATTGATCCTACCTCTTGCTGTTTTTCAGGGTCTTCTCCATGTTCAGAATACCTTGCATCTTGTAAAGGAACCACTTGTCAATGGCTGTAAGTTTGTTGATCTCATCTATGGGAATTCCTGTTTCCAGTGCCTAGTATAAACCAATACACAACATTTACCTATCGATGGTAATAACAGTTCTTTCTCGGAAATGCTCTATTATGTCATTAGTTCCCTTTATTACAACCCTCCCTTATTACCTTGGCCATGCTGTACACACGGGTGCTGGTGGGTTCTGCCATTTCTTTCCTCAGGTTGGCATCTGCTGCCCATTGTTTGTTCATTGGAAGATTTGGGGTGAAGCCATCTACTGATGGATGACACATTCGTAGTGCCTTCTGGAAACTTTCTTCAAATGTGCGACCGATAGCCATGACCTGACGAAGAGGTTAAACATTGAGAACCTTGAAACGCATATGGCAATTATACAGACTAATGCTACATCAGATTAGTTATTGTGATTTTAAACCGAACATTATTTTTTCCTTTTTTTTTTTTTTTTTTTTTTTTTTTTTTTGGGACCTACTCTTGACCCATTGTCCCTCTGGGGGGCCCCCCGATTGTATTGTACCATCTGGACACTTGCCATTTGGAATACCACAACCATCTTTACAACCCTGTCCCGGATGGAGTCATCTGTGACGAGATCGAGGCTGTACCATTGCCCGCGAAGGTATCCTCAGAACCACGAGGACGCGCTGCGGGATCGCTACACTAGCCGCTAACCTCATATGGCCGTTGCGAGCTGATAGCAGAGAGGGAAGAAGCGATACCACCAGCCACCTCGGGACGGGTGAGAGGCGCTACAAACGCCATAAGTTTGTGTCTGATATCACTGTTTGCGTAAAATATCATTACTGATCTAACAAAGCAGACCACACTTTGATGACTCGGGAGGACTATTAGTCTAAAAAGGGTGTCTGTAAAACACGTTAAAAAAGACTATCAGTCCGAGTCTTGATATGTACCTGGAAGGACTACAAGTCCAAGACCACCCTCTAAACTGAACTGCAACTAGAGTGGAATTAGTAGCTTACAATTAAAGGTATAAGCAATATTACTTCGCAACCGGCCGGTACCCAGCGGTACCGCTCATTTTAAAGAGACTTTTTTTTTTTTTTTTTTTTTTGACTCATTTTTCTATTGTTTATTTTTTATTTTTATTTCTATTTATTTATTTATCTGTGTATTGAACCTTTATGTGCATTTATTTAATGTTCCATGTATTAATCCTCATTTTTGATAACTATAGGAATGCGTATATATGTTTTTATCTTTTGTTGATGAATATTTATATCATGCGCTATTTATGATTATATTAAATTAATTTATTACTGTCCAAATCTTGGCCAGATTAGGATATGATTACGACCTGTACAGGTAACCATTTTAACTGGTAAGATAGGACTGTTGTGGTTTAGAGGACTAAAAAAACTTTATGTACTTCCATTATTCACATTGATTCTGCATGCTGAAAGTGCGGATTCGAAGAGGGAACAAGTTTCCACGCCTTCAGACCCTGTCCTTGTTTACCCCTTCTGGGACAAGGTTAAGCTGATAAACAGCCTGGTCACATATCTGTCAATGAAACGTGAGCTTTTGCTCTTCCTTCTCAATCATGATGAAAGTTTCACAGTACTTTATAAATGTTCCATCCTTTTCCATTTAATAATGGTTGCCAGATCCTGCATCCTTACAATTTCACTTTGGATCTCCAAAGTTAAAGGGTTCATCTGGCTTTTTACAAAAATTCATGTACTGCTGGGGACTTTGAAAAGTATATTTACCCCATGTCCCAATTGGACTTATTTGGCTACTTTGGCCAAGACACCGGATATTGCTACAGCCAGTGATCAACTGAGCGAATGTGTTCTACTTTAAGTGCATGGGGAGCCTTGGTGCTAAGGCCTGGGTTCAATAAACCTTCTATAGATTCTGTCTCCTGCGGTGAGGAGAAATATGGAGAAGCATCTAACCAAATGCTTCTCCCCACTTGTTCTAGTGATCAATGGTGTCTGAGCACCCAGATTCTAACTGATCAAACTTTTGACAACTTTTCAAATGATAGCAGGATTAATCCCATTACATCATGAGAGTATATAATTGACAGCATTGACGTCAAGATCATAAGATGGAGAAAATTACATATACAAACTTACTTCTCCAACACTCTTCATTGAGCTGCCAATCAATCCTGAGGCGCCATGGAAGCGATCCAAATCCCAGCGGGGTATTTTAGTCACCATGTAGTCCAGGCTGGGCTCAAAGCAAGCCGTGGTTTTTCCAGAGACAACGTTCCTAATCTCTGGCAGAGGTATTCCCAAGGCAATTTTAGCAGCAATAAAGGCTAGCGGGTACCTGTAAAGAGTAGGTATTCAATATCCCCATAATGTAAGAGAAAACTGTCTAAATTACATTTATATACAGTATCTTTATTAACTTAAATCTTACCCAGTGGCTTTAGAAGCTAAAGCAGAGCTACGGGACAAGCGGGCATTCACTTCAATGATGACGTATTCCAGTGAAGTAGGATGCAAAGCAAACTGGATATTACATTCACCAACAATGCCCAAGTGTCGAACAACTTTGATAGAAACGGCCCTCAACATCTGGCACTCTTCATTGGACAGAGTCTGAACAGGAGCTACAACAATCGAGTCCCCTGTTTAATAAAGAAGAAATCTGTTAGTGATATATATATCTAACAAAGTTAAAAATTTCCCAAATTTCCAATATGTTTATGCATATTGTATGGCCTAAATACAACCATTCAAAAGGAAAATTAACTATAATTTAATATAGGCAATGAAATAGTTATCTGAATGTTGAAAGTTTGGGTTTGGCAGCATTTGTCTGAACCTGAACACTTAGAATTTGACTCCTGGCAGCTGGAGAAGTTGGATGCAGCCCTAGGACTGCCAGGAAAACATCGATACAGCCTGTGGCTGTATCCATGTTTTCCAGGACTCCCTACGGCGGTATCCAACTTCTCTAGTATAACATGTATGGGGCCTCTCAAGTCTACACCAACAGAGGACATTGGTGGAGATTCTTTGAGAGATTGAGAGATAAGCCTCCACCAGAGTAGTCTGGTGGTGACTTACACCCTCTCATAGAGAATACAGGAACACTTGGCATGGAAATGTATACGGGGCAGGGCCGGCGTCAGCACCCGGCTAACTAGGGCCAATGCCGGGGCCCACAGCTCCTCTAGGGGCCCACTCCCGTTTGTTACTACATTTTTTTGTTAGTAAAAAAGAAAAAAAAGTGTAGTAACAAAGGGGACTGGGCCCCTAGAGGCCGCATGTGACAGTTAGGGGCCACGCCGATACATACTGGGGCCCCCGGGCACCTGTCTTCCTTCACAAATCTTCCCTACAGCCGAGTAGGAAAGGACCTTTGAGTGTGTAGGACCTTTGATGATGTCACGGGTCATGTGATCGGACACCTGACCTGATAGAGGGCAGCACGGTAGGCTCTGCAAACTAAGTGTTCTGTATGTGCTGGTTTCTAGTTGTTTTGTGTATAGAGGTCCTGCTGTAATATATATATATATATATATATATATATATATATATATATATCTATTACAGCAGGATATATATATGTTACAGCAGGACCTCTCTACACAAAACAACTAGATATCTGTATCTATCTATGTATCTATCTATCTATCTATCTATCTATCTATCTATCTATCTATCTCCTATCTATCTATCTATCTAACTATCTATCTATCTTCTATCTCTCTCTGTCTCTCTGTCTCTATCATATAAACATGGTGAGACCCCTAGTTCTCCTATATACAGGTCCTGCAGTGATGTTCAGTGTGTATGTATATATATATATATATATATATATATATATATATATATACACTGTATATCACTGCAGGACCTGTATATAGGAGAACTAGGGGTCTCACCATGTTTATATATATATATATATATATATATATATATATATAATCATGCTGGTGCTGCTAGTTCTCCTGTATACAGCTCCTGCTCTGTGTGTGTGCGCTTGTATATATACACATACACACACACACACACAGCAGGAGCTGCATGCAGGAGAGATCAGGAGATACAGGAGGAGAAAGATATGCAGCAGCCGCATGTTTCTTTTGCTGCAAATCTTTTCTCACCTGTCTCTCCATGATTTGCTCCTCAAAGGGGCCCGCCGAGGCTCTGTCGCCCAAGGGCCCACAAAAAGCTGGAGCCGGCCCTGATACGGGGATAATGGAAAAGATAGCTGTCGGCCATACAATTGTTTGGCCAACAGTTATTAGTGCATAAGAACCTTAAAGGGAACCCGTCACCATGAAAACGCTACCTAAGCTTTCAGCATCATGTTATAGAGGAGAAGGAGATGAACACATTAAGGCTGGGTTCCCACTATGTATATTTGAGGCTGTATTTGGTCCTCATGTCAGGTCCTCATACAACCAAAACTAAGAGTGGATTGAAAACACAGAAAGGATCTGTTCACACAATGTTGAAATTGAGTGGATGGCCGCCATATAACAGTAAATAACGGCCATTATTTCAATACAACAGCCGTTGTTTTAAAATAACAGCAAATATTTGCCATTAAATGACGGCCATCCACTCAATTACAACATTATGTGAACAGAGCCTTTCTGTGTTTTCAATCCACTCCTTGTTTTGGTTGCTATACAGCCTCAAACATACAGCCTCAAATATGCGTAGTGTGAACATAGCCTAATACTGTATATATTTTTATGGAAAAATATTCAGTATGACTTGTAATTTATTGATTGAAATCTCTGATCTTTCCGAGCTAAAGAGTCCAGTCCATTGAGAGACACCACCCACTGGACTCTTTGATTGATGGATTGATATATATCAATCCGCCCAGCTATTCCTGCTCTATAACATGATGGCTATAGATTAGATACCATTGTCTTGGTGACAGGTTCCCTTTAATTGTACGTTTAGTTCTTTGGGTTCTGCTGCTATTAAGATGATGCAACTTGAGATACAGAAAGGTAAAAAATACACCATTAAATACAGTTTATCAGGCTGTGTACAGGTAGTACCATATGATCATATATGTGTTTTGTCATTACTATAAGCGTGAAATTACATTTCCTTTTCATACAAATGCTGAAATCTAGAAATATCATTAAAACCCAAGAAAGTAATTATGAAAACAATAAAATGTACATTTATGCAGCAGCCAAATTGTACTTTTAGGGCATGTGATGCATAATACAGAAGCACTCTATGGGTCACTGTAGTGCAGTTCTGGCGCCATTTCCAAGCAAAACTGCAAGCTGCAGTATTCATAGGGCATTCCCATCTCAGAAGTAATGGGATATTCTCACTAATCTTGAGAACTGTAGCTCCTTCAACCATTGTCTGCCCACTGGCACTATCCACCACCCTCTGGAGCTTTATTGAAGTGAATAGTACTGTGCAGTCAGACTTCCATCAATCTAAAAGCAATGGCATACTGTGTCAGCAATGGGTCATCACCATTGCCTCTCAAAAGGGGATTTCTAATGATGAAACCTATTTCCAACTGTCTAACATCTGAAGATATATTGCTAAATAAAAATATTTTACTACCTTTTATGCTTTTCTTAATGCAAACTGTCAAACTCTGTCATGTGTTTATTGCAACATTTCTTGTCTAGCACACTCAGTAATTTACTTCATGTTTCTGTTTTACACTCTAGTCTGAAATTCAGCCAGCTCTATCTCCCTCCCACTGTGTGGGAAAGTGTGGTGGGCAGGATTTTTGTTAAGAAGGTATGGTTGAAGAAAGATAAGAGTTGGCTGAATTACTAAATTATTAGTCAGTTGAAAATCGGTTTCATCATCGGAAAACCTCATTAGCTCATAAGCAGTATATTTTTACCTTAATAAGCCACTTCTCTAGTATAGTGAAACATAGCAGTTACCTGTGTGGACTCCCATTGCGTCCACATTTTCCATGTTGCAGACGGTGACACAGTTATCTGCTGCATCTCTTACCACCTCATACTCGATCTCCTTCCATCCCACAACTGAACGCTCTACCAAAATCTGGTTTGTCATTGCCAAGGCCTTGAAAATAAAATAAAAGGAACCATCTTTGAAAACACAATAAATCATTACAAACATGAATAATGCTGTAAGTTAACCCCTTACCCTATACATATAAAATACAATAATTTGCCACTATTGTCACTTTTCCATATACAATATGCCCTGTGCTCACCCTGCAAATTGTTTTCAGTATGTGATACTGCTCAATAAATTGCATAATGTGTATAGAAGGCACATCGCCCGGAGTCACAGATTTACCTCCAATAATCATATAATATAGATATTTTTTCCAATGATAAACTTATTTCTACACTTCTTTGAAACTTCTTTTCAGAATGTCTGATTGTGTCGTTCTAAAACTCTATCCTTTTCTATTCCATTCACTTCTAATATGGTCTCTGAGCATTTGCAGTCTGCACCATCACCTTGGTCCATTAAGCCAGTACACCGAGTACTCAGGATACTCTGGAGATTTCATAGATTTGAATGGAACACTTTCTGGCTAATTTCCCCTGACTTCAAGGGCCCACTCTTTTACCTTTGTTCCCAGGTCTGTGAGTGTTTCCTTATCAGGACAAAGACCTGACCCCAGACCACCTAAAGCGTAAGCCGATCGAATCATGACAGGATAGCCGATTTTGTCAGCTGCATCCAGAGCATCTTTAATCTAAAAGCAAAAAATATTTGTATATTAGTATTTTTCTGTTATTTCTTTGACATTGTTAATATTAAGATAATGAACAGAATGTAAAAGAATGATGAAATATTATTACGTAAACTTTACATGACCACTATATGATTTTGTATTAATTATTCTAGTCCTTTATCAACTGCTACCTATATGTTGCTATATTTTCAAGAAAGAGTCATGCATCAACTAACCAGGAAACACAGATGTCCATGAAGCATGGATTGACGGAGTCCCATAACAAGGGGCCCCCTCCTCTACGTACAACACAAAACAATATATATATATATATAGAGAGAGAGAGAGAGAGAGAGAGAGAGCATTTGCTCTGTGATGTGGCCAAAAATATTAAATCTTTTGTGGCCAGAGGCAGAATCCTGGTGGCAGCTACAAGAGTGACTGGCAGAACAGAGAGCCAATGGCTGCTTGCTATGACAGTCCACTGTTTTTACCTATAAGGGCCCATTAGGAGCCCTTATGGTTAAATACATAGGTGCAGGAGCAGACTACCTTCTGCTTAACCCCTTATGTACTGCAATGTGTAAGTGACCCAATGTTCAAAAGTCCAGGCTATATCTGCTTTACTGCTGGTGCGCTGATAACCCCTGACCTCTGCACGGAGCTCTGCACATTTTCCTACTTGATGGCCGCAGCTGGAGAACAGAGGTCAGAGGTTACCAGAGGAGATCTCTTTGTCTTCTGCTTGTTAACCTTATTTTTTTGTGTTGCAGTATGTAAGTAGACACTGGGTCACTTACATACAGCAGTACATAAGGGGTTAAGCAGAAGGACACTCGCTCTTACCTTCTCCACTGGGCCCCCCTCCTGCACGTGCCCCATAGCAACTGCCTACCCTGCCTCTATGGTAGCTACGCCACTGGTGCTGGCTCAATAATGCAGCCAATTCACTGTTATTGCAGGTAGTGATGCCCGAACAATCAAAGAGACTAGCCAGCTTACCGCAGGTAAGACTGTCAACTGGGCAGTCACCACAGATAAGTTTACAATGGGGACTGCCTCAGGTTCACAGTGCCGTTGAGAGCAAAGTTATCTTCCCCTTGATAGCCTATGGACATAGTTGGGCTGTTACTGACATACTGGACACTAAAAATATTTACTCTGATTGCTAGTGGTGGAGACTTAGAAAAGGATAGTGCCCAAATCCATGGAGCAGTGGCTTCATATAGAAGGAGAAAATACCTCAGGCCTCTTTAAATGATAAAATTCTGTTCAATTTCAGCTGCCACCAAGGGGAGCTACTTATAGGCAAATTAATAAAGCTAGTATTGAGCCCAGTAATAAATCTACATACTCTTGTACAGTCCTTACTTCTGCTCTGTGACTGTTATGGGTAGACACAATGAATCAGAACAGTATTGAGGAACTAGTTAGATAGATGCTATTAGTTTAAAGCAGATTAGCAGCACCTAACCTGCAGATATGTTCAGATATGTAACGCACAGGGCGCTGAGGATGAAGGTGTTTCTTATGCCATTCATTTCATATGCCAATGAAGTGTTTTGGTGCACTTAAAGGGGTATTCCCCCCAAAATTATTTTTGCATTAATACGCTGCCCACCTGTAGCTTTCCATCTTTCCAATATAAAGTTAGTATGGATTCTGCACAGTTTTGCTGTTATCCAGCTGCATTCACCTCCATGGATTGCAGAGAATCATCAGACCTCAGTCCACACCCACACGCTCCCTGCTCCTGGCCCCCACCCTCGGTGTCGGCATCACGTGTCCTCAGTCCCAGCACAGTGAAGTGACTGAGAACGCTGATGTGGTGGCTGCTGTTACAGAGGGAGACAGTGATCAGCGCAGCTGTGACTGCATCCCTCTCTAACAGCAGCCACCCGGTCACCCCCAGCCCAGAGCTCACCCCGTGTCCAGAGCCTCCCGGGCGCACCGTCCAGCACTCACCCACAGCACACAGCCCCCCCCATCACCCCCCATCACCCCCCATCACCCCCCATCACCCGTGGCAACGCTCACTCACCTGCGGCATAGCCTCCACACTCACCCGCGGCAACCCGCCCCCGGCAAGCTCCGCCCCCCGCAAGTGCCCACGGCAAGCCCCGCCCCCCGCAATCGCCCGCGACTAGCTCCGCCCCCCGCAATCACCCGCAACTAGCTCCGCCCCCCGCGACAAGCTCCGTCCCTCGCAATCGCCCGCATCACCGCCAACTCAGCTCTGCTACACCCGCATCCCCAACTCAGCTCTGCTACACCGGCATCCCCAAATCAGCTCTGCTACACTGGCGTCCCCGCCAACTCAGCTCTGCTACACCGGCGTCCCCGCCAACTCAGCTCTGCTACACCGGCGTCCCCGCCAACTCAGCTCTGCTACACCGGCGTCCCCGCCAACTCAGCTCTGCTACACCGGCGTCCCCGCCAACTCAGCTCTGCTACACCGGCGTCCCCGCCAACTCCGCTCTGCTACATCGGCGTCCCCGCCAACTCAGCTCTGCTACACCGGCGTCCCCGCCAACTCAGCTCTGCTACACCGGCGTCCCCAACTCAGCTCTGCTACACCGGCGTCCCCAACTCAGCTCTGCTACACCGGCATCCCCTGCTACATCGGCATCCCCAACTCAGCTCTGCTACACCGGCGTCCCCGCAAACTCAGCTCTGCTACACCGGCGTCCTCGCCAACTCAGCTCTGCTACACCGGCGTCCCCGCCAACTCAGCTCTGCTACACCGGCGTTCCCGCCAACTCAGCTCTGCTACATCGGCGTCCCCTCCAACTCAGATCTGCTACACCGTCCCCGCCAACTCAGCTCTGCTACACCGGCGTCCCCGCCAACTCAGCTCTGCTACACCGGCGTCCCCGCCAACTCAGCTCTGCTACACCGGCGTCCCCGCCAACTCAGCTCTGCTACACCGGCGTCCCCAACTCAGATCTGCTACACCGTCCCCGCCAACTCAGCTCTGCTACACTGTCACTTCCAACTCAGCTTTGCTACACCGTCACTTCCAACTCAGCTTTGCTACACCGACACAGCCATCTCAGCTCTGCTACACCGTCACTTCCAACTCAGCTTTGCTACACCGACGCAGCCATCTCAGCTCTGCTACACTGTCATCATCTCCTTCATTGTTTCAGCTCTGCTACTTCACCATCATCAGGCAGAAGCATTGCATGATGGGAAATGTAGTTTCCTATCTTGGATATAGACCATGTTTTAAAAAAAGTTGTAACTCAGGAACGGCAGCAGCTAGAAAGATGGGAGACAACTCAAAATACTCAGGGGGACTTGGTGAGGAAGACCAGCTAGGTTTGGGAGCATTTCATTTTTTTAGCTCTTGGGGGGAATACCCCTTTAAGGGCACAGATCCACCCCTGCCTGCCCATACCTCCTACTGAATACTGGGGCGGTGTTTTGCTCTGCTAACATTCATTAGGAGGTGTGAGCTGCCCGGAGAGAATCAGTGCACACCTAATTAGCATATGAATCAACTACTATTGTCCTGAGAATGGCACAGAGGATGAAGAAAAGATAAGAAAATTACCTTAATCCTCAGCGCCCTGTGCACTACAAGGACATATCAGCAGCTTAGATGCTTCTAATCTGCTGATAGTTTCCCTTTAAAGAATGCCCTTATATTGATCCTTTGATGGATTGAAGCCCTCTTACCGATTCTACAGCAAAGCTTGGGGCGATGGGTTCATTAATCTCATTTAGTTTGTCAGAGAAAAGCTGCCTGTCTTCTGTAAACATGATGGATTCCACTGATGTTCCCAATACTCGAACTCCATACTCCTTTAGTACACCACGTTTGAAGAGTTCCACTCCTGGGATGGTAAGAAATTAGTATAAGAGCTGTGTTCCTGTGTGTTATCGTATGTTATGTAAAAAGGTTATACAGTACATACTACAGTGGTGGACCGCAGCAGTGCCAGAGAAATGACACTGTCCATTAATGATAAAAGCATTTTTTGACAGAAAACAAGAGAAGGCGTGGCTGATATATATTAAAATATTATATAATATTATATTAAAAAAACGAAATTCTATAAAATCAGTAACAAGATCTTTTTACATGAACAGAACAGCGCCGGTTCAAGAATTTCAGCGCTGCAGTCCGTTTTTTTGAACTGCCTTCCAGATCCGCATGGCGCTGGTTTATTCCTGAGCACCAGCCCGGCATGAAGCACTGGGGCCCGCCGCCCGCCAATGAGGCGATATTCCCTCCCCTCTGTGACCCGGCTAATGGATTCTAATGGAACCGCCTCATAGAGGGAAGGGGGTTTTGTCACACTGGGGTCCAGCTGGCCCGCCTCCAGTGCTTAATGCCGGGCTGGTGCTCAGGAATAGACCAGCGCCATGAGCAGGAACAGGGCGGCGGCTCAAAAAAAGGACTGTGGCACCGGCACCACTGCGCTGGTCTGTACATATAAAAAAACACAAAACGATGTACCTAGTGGTACATTCGCTTTAAGATGAAAGATTAAAAAGGTGACAGGTTGATTTAGTTAGTTTATTAATAGTTTATTCATTTGTTTTATCTTTTTTTTTAGCTACCCAGGTTACATATCTTAAAATGTCTTAATATGTTATACTTACCGCAGTTCAGGGCAGTCTGCCCACCCATTCCCAGGATGATGCCATCTGGTCTCTCTGTTTTAATAACCTCAGTGACAAATTGTGGTGTGATAGGTAGGAAGTAGACTGTGTCAGCCTGCTTGATGCCCACCTCATTGGTCTGGACAGAGGCGATGTTGGGGTTCATGAGGACAGTTTTCACATTTTCCTCCTGTTAAACACATGATACACCAATACTGTATTAAAAGTAATCTATCTGAACAGTACAAATAAATCGCAATGCAGCAGTGTTTTTTCTTTTATTCGCATAAAGAGAGTTACATGATGGGAAGAACAGTTAAAGGGGTTGTCCAGAAAAAACAGGGTACTGCTGCCTTAGCTCCAACTGAAGTGAATAAGAGCTCAGGCTGGAGTACCCCCGGTGACACCACTACACAAGGAACACGACCAACTGCTTCTGACTTCCTTACAGCTGATCGGCATGGGAGCTGGGAGTTGGCAACCTGACAATCAACTATTGATAGCCTATCCTGTGGATAAGCTATTATTTGTTTTCTTCTGAAAACAGCTTTTCTAACAGCTTCCTTTGTCTGTGCCAGCATGTTCAGTGCATTTTTATCAGCACTATGTCATGGCATAGCAGTGAGGAGTAGGAGCTATGCTATCATTGGCCATATTAAATCTCCCCACTTTTTAAACTTATTCCTGGCTTTGTCTTAAAAGCTAAATGAAAAAACTAAATGTGATAAACTACAGAGGTTATATCTGTTCTGTACACCAGGGCATGAGTCTACGTTTTTATTTTGTGAATTTGTGATAGAAATATACCTCCTTGCATGAGATATATATTGTGAAATGAGTAAAAATACCTATAGGGAATATAAATACTGTAAGCTTCCCACAATGCTGAATAAGCTTGAAGTAGTTGACTTACTTTCATAGCTTTGACAGCCTGAGATCCAGAATAATCAAATTCTCCAGCTTGTCCAATGGAGAGACCTCCAGAACCCAAGATGAGGACTTTAGATACCTACAAATCAGAGAAGTAACAGGGTGACATTATAATGTACTGTAATGCTCCCATCGAGACGGGGTAGTTCATTAAGAAGCCTTTCATTTAGAATGGATTGAAATATGATTTCTCGTAATGACAATCCATTCACAATTCATAAAACTTTAAATAACAAGAAATGAAAAGTGAAGCTAATCCAGGCATGTAATGATTTTACTGAAACTTATTATTTCTGCCAGTGATATTCTCAGTATAAATTCGGCTTTTTCTTACATCAATTCTCTTAGATTGTAGGGCAGGTTTGGGCATGACGGAGGCCAGGGTGGTGCCTTTACCCTTCTTTATCATTGATAGGAAGACGTCAAACAGGAACTGGAAACGTAAGAGAAAATATGATTCTAAATGTCTAGTGTGTTCTGGCTAATTGATTATTATCTACTTTATACAGTGGTATACCATCATGTATCATATACTTTACCTCAGTGTCAACAGGTCCAGGGTTGGCCTCAGGGTGGAACTGGGCAGTGAAGATTGGTTTGGTCTCATGCATGATGCCCTGTAAAACAATAGCTAGTTCTAAAAACCCAAAACTGATTTTTACTGATAAGCATTTTTAGGCTCAGAGATATTTCTCACCTCATTGCTCTGATCATTTATATTTACAAAGAGTGGTTTCCAGCCGGCAGGTAGAGATTTGCTATCTACTCCATATGCATGATTCTGAGCGGTGATGAAGGCCTGTCCATTCATTGTGTTCATTACAGGCTGATTCTGCCCCCTGAAAAGTATGGTCCATATACAGTTAGTGTATGTAATTTATGTACTATGCTAAACAAATGTGTTTGGTATGACGTCTTTGCAGTAAAACATTGAGGAAACAATCTAGTTTTTGGTGGGGTATCAGGACTTACTTCCCATTCTTTATTTGTACATTTTTTTGCCAAAATGAATCTGACATGTTACACATACATCAGAAAAAAGCACACTGTAGGTTGCACGCTGCATGTGGCTGAAGTACCGGGAAGTGTGCACTTGCACCTGTAGGTTGCTGTTGCACTTTTTGTCTGTACTTTAGCTGCATGCAGCAGGCAACCTACAGTGTGAACAGAGACATAGGAGTGGTGCTGACTTTTTTCTGTTGCATGTAGGGAATGTGGCTACCTTCTGTTGGCTTGCACTACATCCATGTCCTGTATGTGCTATAAAAGAGATTATTTGGATCTTATCTGCCCAGTTGTAGGCTTATTGTTAGCCCAGGAGAGGCAATTGCTAGTGTGAGAATGCTAGAGTAGGACCATGTCTCTGAGGACACCTTAACATGGTGACATGGTACATTATGTTTGATCAAATGGTTTGCTAAGATCCTAATTTTTTTAAATATCTATAGAGCAGATTTTTATTGTGTGTATGCTGGGGGAGTGTGCAAGGTAAGCACTTGCACCTGTAGGTTGCTGTTGTACTTTTAATTTTTTTTTTACATCACACATACATATCCAAAGTTTTGATTGGGGTCTGGGGGTACAGACCCCCATCATCCACTAGATAAAGGCAGGAAAGGGGGATGACTAAGCACTTTGCTGTCCAGCTCACTGCTCTTCCCATCTCAGGATATAGATTGTATGGTAGATCTATAGAGTACATCACCTGCAGTGAGAAGAGGAGAGCAGTAGTGAAGCACTCCTAGCCCCATTTAGCAATCAGTGAGGGCCAGAATACCCATACCCTTACCAATCAAAACTTTTGACATGTCTGTGTGATATCACAAAAGTTTTTTAAAGTGACAGTAGCACTTTAACCTATTTGCATACCTGTTAGCCATAGGTAACCTGTAGGTCTTGGCACCAGCTGCTAAAGCTGCAATCTCATTCCCCATACAGATACCAAACACTGGTTCAGTGCGGTCACTACTGAAAACCTAAACAAGAAAAGGACAATCAGTTATTCATCGCACATACGTTTTAGAATAAGCTGTTATAGAGGGTTTGCAAACCATCCAAAATAATCACCAACCTTCTTCAGATTCTGGATTAGAGGCTGGGCCAGTTCTGGGTTTCCGGGTCCACTTGTAAGCAAGAGACCATCGTATTCCATTTTTGTGAAGTCGTGATTCCAGGGAACCAGGTTCACCTCTGCTCCTCTCTGAATTGAGAACATAACATTTACAACCAGGTTAATAAATTGCTTTCTTTTTAAATTAAATTCACATTGTAAAAGGAAATTCCTCATTTAGTAAAGTGAGCACTATATTATGCACAGAGGTGCAGATATGGGCAGATAGTTCATGGGGAGATAAAGAATATATGTAGTATGTTACCAAATGGCATTTTTCAAAGTCATATTTTCTTTCTGTCATAGCAACTGTACTGAGCTGCAGCATGCATGTCCCTTTCCTCCCCCATCCTTCCCTCCATGATTGGTCTACAGCATTTGGCTTCCAGCATCAATAATGCAAGACAGGGAGGGATGCTGCACCTCAGAATAGCCTCTGTGACTCTTGAGCTTAGAAGGAAAACATGATTTTATAACTTTGCAAACAGCCATTGGATAAGTAAAAGGTATCATTAGTTATCCATATCAACTATCTGCCCATGTCTGCAGCTGTAGACATGATACAGAGCTGTCAGATTCCCCCTCAATCTCACAAATAGTAAAAATAATGCTAGATTTTATTCAGATTTTTCCACTGAGTAGAGTTCAAATTGCGACTTACTTTTACCAGTTGTCGGATGATGTTGTGTTTCACTCCACAGTCCACAGCCACAATTTTAACAGGGTTTCCTTTGCCATATACTTTTACAGCCTTAAAAGAAATACAAGAAAATTACTTTATAAAGTAATCCCTATTTTATCCTTCATTGATTGTCTTTTCCAATTTCCTGTATACATTCCAAATCCAATGTAAGGATTTCAGGTGCATCTACCCTATGTGAATATTAGTTTTATCCCTTTTACTGTAGTTTTATCAGGCAAAATTGTGCAGAAAACGGTCGCAAAACGGCCGGTGTCAGTGAAGTTTATTCCAGACGATACTGCAGTACCGGCCTGGATAAAGTTCAATTCTATTGAATTCACCAGAGAGCAGCACTCTCCCTTGTGTGATCTGTCCGGATCATTCAATGAATAGAGGCCGCACAAAACTGACATGTCAGTTTTCCCTGCAGCCGCTAGGGATCCCAGCCGGATTGTAAACTATGTGTATAAACTCCGGCCAGGATCCCATTCCATTTTCCATTGAAAGTATTTTTTTGAATTAATCACGGCCATTGTTGCAAATTGCAACAATGTCCGTGATTAATTCAAAACATATGTTGGTGAGCAACCAGGTTTGAGGACCCTTTAAATGCTTTAAAAGTAGCCATCTCCAACTAGGATAGATGGGGGAAAAACTTGGCTGACACAGTGCAAGAGTGACCATTGTGGCAACTCTTATACTATAAATCTGCTATGGCAGTATCAGGTATAGGTATTGGCAAACCGTAGGCACACTCAACCTGATGCTGCATAACCATAATTTCTAAAGTGGTTTATGATATGGTAGTAAAATCTCCCTTTACGCCCAATGAAAGACATTCTCGGTATTGCATATGGTTTCTTTAGCATTCTGTATGTGGCTCTATCGCTATTGGAAGCCACAGGTTGTTGTATGATCGACAACAGATATGTCCTCTTTACTATAACTTTGCACCAAGCCAACTTGATTGGCAGTTGTTTGAGCTGGACATCCTGTCTTATAAATACAGACCGGCTGCTCATTAGTTTACTCCCATGTGATCTACAGTTGAAATTCCCTTTCAGTCAAATTATATCACCAGGGTAAGCTGCAGGAGCAGAACACATAACATGAAATTCTATAGCACCTATTCAGATGACACCATATACCAATACAGATGTTGCCACCACCTCTCGAGGCCTTGCAGCAGGCCTTGCAATTTTTAACGACTAGCAATTAACCATAAACAAGATTTTTAAACGTTAACCTGAAATTGTTCACCATACTACACAGAACGACAGTCGTAAGTTATGATCGTTACAACATCGTTACTACAATTGTTTGCTCCATCTGATCCCAGCAAAAGAAGGAACCATTTGGAATTTAACTGCACGATTAGTGAACAAATGCGGAATTACAGCAAATGAATGTGGAATTACAGTGAACGGTTAACGAACGATTAACAATCATTTTAGAGTCTGATCTAAATGAACGATCAACTACACACAAACTTTTTTTCGATCGTTGCCTGCAATTACACAGGAAGAAATATAATTTTAATCCGAACGATATAATGATTTTCTGCACGATAATCGTCCCGTGTAATAGGGCCCTAAGTGTTAACTACATGTGAGCGATGATGTGTAGACATAGTTACTTACACTGTTCTACACTATTGGTCTAACGAACTATGGAAACTATGTACAGTAGCAGGGACGCTTGTTAAAGATAGGAGTCCCTGCATCTGATATGTTGTATGCTTGAGCCAGTGAAATGCTGTATGCTTGAGCAGTTCTGTATGCATTACTTGGCTGCTAGGCAAATTTTAGCAATAACTTCTATCTTTGATGCTGAAAGTATAGGGAACCATAAAAAGTACAGGCGTAAGAACTCCTTCTTTCCCTCCCGTACTAGTTACCATAGTGTGGAGCACCTTAGGAAAGACGTGGTGCACTACCTATAAAGTTGACAGGTACTTTATATGTACATAATAGTGCCGAATCCTCCAGAGCAGGAGCACACTTTAAAGTGATGCTCTGTTTACAAGAAGATATCTGGGTGAGGACTCCCCAACATAAGATGTCCATACACCCAAACCGAACATACGGAAAGCATTTCTCCGGTTGTCTCATTGGATTGTTAGTAACAACAATGTTCATTTGATTCAGTCTAACAAGATCTTTGAAGGATGTTTTATTTTTCGATACCTAAAGGCTTCACATCACTTGTTAAATTTACATGTGGTTCTCCAGCTCTTCAATATAGAATATCCACATCTAATAAGCTCCTACAGAGAACATCAACAAAAACATCCGGAGACTATTTTATTGGTGTGAACAGAGCGTTAATGAAAGAGGCAGAAGCAGATGTTAAAAAATCAATTTCTGGCTCTTGCTGAAAAGAAAGGTACCTCATGCTGGCTCATATTAAGCGTCTGTTTCTCACTGAAGCAGACAGATTACTGTGTTCACTAATTGTTGCCAATGGTAAATTTCATTATTGTCAACTTTATTTGATGAGATGGCTTTTAAAGCCTTCAAATTGGAGTTATGAAATATTCCTCCTGTTGTGTCCCAGATCACCTGGAAATGTGTCAGCTTCTTAACTTATCCTGACAGCTTCACTCCCTAATAGACCATTAAATTACACGACCTGGCGCTGTCATTAGGGGAATTGTAACATGGAGATAATTGGATGGACAGCCTTCAGAAACTCCGTCACAACAAAATGCAAGAATTTGCAGGATCAGAAGAAATTAGAAGATGATACACTTAGGAGGAATTGTCTTTTTTTTTTTCCTTAAGGCTTAGGCACATAATGAGCTAACTTTTACCTATTCATTGTTTGACCTTTAACTATATAAATTATGTGCTTTGGGATCTTGAGGGGAGCTTCATTAAAGGGGTACTTTTTAGGGGAAAAAAAAAGATGTAATCAACTGGTGTCAGAAAGTTATAACGATTTGTAAATTACTTCTATTTAAAATTTTGTCTTCCAGTCCTTAACAGCTTCTGTATGTCCTGCAGGAAGTGGCATTTTTTTTCCAGTCTGACACAGGGCTCTCTGCTGCCACCTCTGTTTGTGTCAGTAACTGTTCAGAGCCGGAGTGGTTTTCTATGGGAGTTTGCTACTGCTCTGGTCAGTTCCTGACACATACAGAGGTGGCAGCAGAGAGCACTGTGTCAGACTGGAAAGAAAACACCTCTTCCTGCAGCACATACAGCAGCTGTTAAGTAAAAGAAAGCTGAAGATTTTAAAATACAAGTAATTTAGAAATCTTTATAACTTTCTGATACCAGTTAATTAAAAATTAAATTTCTGAAGTACTACTTTTAAGATGTGTGGAGGCTTATAGGCCATTCATGCTCCACTGGGAGGTCCAGGTTTTGGACCAAAGGGGTTAAGTTCCTATTGATGAGAGCATCACTAAGGCGTAACCAATTTGGTTATACAACTAGCTCTCGCTAGCCAGTCGCCACCCTGCCCTAAACTTACAAATGTACATTAGGTGGCTTGGTGCACTGGGGGTTTGGTTACAGACCTCAGTGCACTAATCTGCCCTGACTTCCCTTATAGGCACAGTACCCTGCAGGGATGTCACTCCGATGCCCATCACAGCAGAGTGCCAGATAAAGATTCATTAGGAGGGGTGGGCTGGCGGGGCTGATTGGTGCACAGAAGCCATGAGCTATTGAGTGAGGATGTTGTATATTCAGAAAGTGTCACTGAGTATAAAAGACTATTGCATGGGAACCAGTGTCTGTGTATTGTCCAAAGTCCTGATTGAGCCCCAACCATGGTCTGGTGATAATCTTTAGGAGACAACATCACAATCAGAGACCACAACCTAACCTAATGGGAGAGAAACCAACTAGCCGTGTACATCTTCTACAGACTGTAACTGTATGGTGGACACTGGACAAAGTCATAAATTCTAACATAAAAACTAATATTGAAGTCAGCTCTGCTACATTCACCACACAGATTAGTTATATCTAGGAACTTCAGTAATTTATGAAATCAAACTTGACAAGTCATTTCTATTGTCTGTACAGGTGCAAATATTGTGAGTAAAATGATTGCAATCAGAATCACTGAAATGTTCCCAATCAGCATCCAAGGTTCTCAATACTTCTGTATTTCATTGCAGATGCCAAATGGGGATCATTATTTAAAGAGCGGTTTCACTTGTTAACATCTTCAGGTTTATCATTATAACAGATCAGAACTTAGATGTGGTGGACCAAAAGCCCAGACCCTCACTGATCACTGGAATGAAGTTGCAGGGTCTACTTAATCATACTTGCAGCTATGTCGTGTAATGCACACTGTACCCTGTTATATACAAAAGATAGATAGATAGATAGATAGATAGATAGATAGATAGATAGATAGATAGATAGACGGATAGAATGGATAGATAGATAGATATGAGATAGATAGATAGATAGATAGATAGATAGATAGACAGACAGACGGATAGAATGGATAGATAGATATAGATAGATAGATAGATAGATAGATAGATAGATGGATAGAATGGATAGATAGATAGATAGATATAGATAGATAGATAAATAGATAGATAGGTTTCGTGATGAGACAGAAACGTTGCACTGGCTGATATCGTTACTATGAAATAAAAATCACAAGTTTTTTCACTATTTGGATGTGCTGCGACTTCTTGGGATATAGACAGACAGACAGACAGATAGATAGATAGATAGATAGATAGATAGATAGATAGATAGATCCCAAAATGATTCTACAAATAGTTAAGTTTCACATTTTCTCACCTTAGTTGATACTTCTGCAATTAGGTTCCTCTTGTTGGGATCCACAAGTTCCACTGGCTGTCCCTCAAATTCAATTTTACCCAGTACTGTGCCCTTGAGAAGAAAAAGGTATTGGTTATAATTCTGGTATCCTACCATACCAGTGTTGGGAGTTCGCTACTAGCATAGGAATAAACATCTATAAATGTAATAAATGAAGTTCTTACAAATAACTTTTTGAGACTTTTTTCCCCCAAGGTAATATAGCTATAACTGAGGTAAAGGCTGAGATAAAGACCAATGTCAGTAATGTGCAGTAGCCTGGTGTGAACTGGGCCTGTTTTTTGCTTCCGTGTGACACACCCGATTACTTCTCAGCATCCAACAATGCAAGAGTTACCACTAAACTCTCCCAGCCACGATTGCCGCAGCTGAGCAAGTCTGTATGATTGATGTTCTTCCCCACCTGTCTGTACCTAGAGGATCAGAGCACCGGTCCAATGGGGATCCAGGCCGGGCTCTTGATCCTCATTAAAGAAACTAAAGCCAGTCTCCCAGGGCTGGCTATTAGGTTTTATACCCTGGTCCCAGCTCCCCCTGTCTATTCCTGCGATCCCCGTTGTAACTCCCTATGCTTGCTTGACTTTGTTACCTGACCGTTCTGACCTTGCTTGTTTGACTATCCGCTTTTCTGTGTGTTTGTTTGTTTGTCTGTCTGTCTTGTTCTGTGTGCATGTATCTAGTACAGGGAACATCTTCGTGGTTGTCCGCGGCTGGCTAGGGCCGTTTGGCTTATTTGGGGTTCCTCAGAGGGTTATCAAAGTGGCTAATGGTGGCACAACCTCCTACAGGGGCTTCTTTGAATAACAGATTGGAATGGAATAATATAAACTTTGTCAGAACACCATATGGGTAACTGCTGAGATATACACTACCTTTATTATCGAGTATACAGATGGAGATTTGGGGTTTCATAGGGGGATATTAGAATGGGTAATGGCTGAAAAAATCCTCTTAAGCTCTATACCTCCTTTTCATCCCAGACTCTGTTGAAGTGTCCAGGAATTCAGCAGAAAAACTGTGTGTAGTGCATTTGACTAGATAAAACGTCACCTTTATTCTGATCCATTAAAACCATTACAGGAGTAATTTGTGTAAAAGATAGTAGAATAGAGTAGGCTGAAAAAAATTCTGAGAGTTTATAGTCGCAAAACCATCCTATAAATATTGGAGCTGCATGGACGATGGACGATACAAGCCAGGGACTGAGATGTGGCTTAAAGGGGTACTCCGGCAAAAATCTTTTTCTTTCAAATCAACTGGTGTCAGAAAGTTATATAGATTTTTAATTTACTTCTATTTAAATATTTTACGTTTTCCCATACTTATTATCTGCTGTATGCCCTGCAGGAAGTGGTGTATTCTTTTTAGTCTGACATAATGCCCTCTGCTGACATCTCTGTCGGAGACAGACATTGTCCACAGAAGGAGAGCTTTTCTATGGGCATTCGCTACCGCTCTGGACCGTTCCTGTATCGGACAGAGGTGGCAGCAGAGAGCACTGTGTCAGACTGAAAGGTTAATACCACTTCCTGCAGGACATACAGCAGCTAATAAGTACTGGCAGACAGAAGGTTTTTAAAATAGAAGTGATTTACAAATCTATATAAATATCTAATCTATACTTTCTGAAACCAGTTGATTTGAAAGAAAACTTCTCCTCTTTAAACTTTTTGACAATTTGCAGGTATTAAGTACTCAATTCTCTCTGTGTGGTCGCAATACAGAGGAGCTGAGCATTTGTGCCTGTTCTCCAGTAGATTATTAATGATTTCTGGAGGTTCCAGCATCAGGACACCTCGTGTTCAGTTTATCATTCAGAGAATTGTTTCAAGCAGATGACCCTTTCAACTCACCTTGTCCCGAATTTTTTTTGCCAACATTCTGGTATCAATTCCACAAAGCGCAGGAACCTAACAAGTAGAGAAGATATGTCACGTCATACTATAGTGGATATGATATTCACTGCATATAATATCACTGCACGTGAAAAATACATTCATATTTACCCACCTTTCTACCTCAATGAAAAACCGAGTACCTAACAAAATGTGTGTTGTTCATTCTAATAGAGGTGAAAGGTGTCAAAAGGAACATGTATTCAATGGGGATACATATCAAAGAGACAAACCATCCAGCTGCTATGGGGCCCTCTGAGAAAGGAGCCTTAATAGGAGACCTATTTAGATCTTTGCTATAGAGCCAGTCTGGTACAAGGTATTACAAATCCTACTGCACTAGCACAGCACGTCCACTAGATGGTGATATTGTACAAACAGATGGCTGATCTCAGTATAAACCTGTTCGGTTTATTTCGGAATGATAAATGATATTTCTTATGTTTACTTCTCAAGTGAGCTTGAAAATTGCTCATTTTCATCTAAGAGAAAGGAAAGTATTGCCCAAGGTACCCCGGCAGACTGAGCCGTGATACTTGTTTTGCTGCGTTTTTGACATTTTGAGGAAAATAAAGTAATTTACTAAATTTAGGAAATAAATCTGGGTAGTAAGGGAAGTCTATGAGAATACTTTACTAAGTAAATATTTTATAGTGTATGGGATGCATTTTAGAGGATTCCAAACAACTTTATGCAATAAGGCAGGGTGTGGGCTGAAGCTATGATCTTTAAAGTGACCCTGTCACCCCCCTTACTCTATGTGCAGTTCTCCGCACTGGTTGACAATATCACCTAGGCAGGGCTTCACGCCTGTTGGGCCCCAAGAGAGAGAGATGGCCTGCTGCTGTGAAGCCTCGCCTAGGAGACACTGTCTACCGATGAAATGAGCAGAAAGAAGACACAGACACATTTTATACATGTGTATATATATATATATATAGTGTGGCATCTAAGCTTGTAAATGGCACGGAGAAGTGCACATAGAGTAAAGGGGGTGACAATAACACTTTAAGCCATAATCAGAAGTTGGTCCTAAACACATGAATGTTAAGACCCACTGTCTCCCCCCAGGGGGTGCTGGTGGCACGGTGTTCGGGACCCTGTGTGGCTCCATGGTCCGACAGTGGGGGAAGGAAAGTTGTGGATGGCAGGGGCTGTGCAGCTCTGTGGTCAGGGGGTGTGCTGGTGGCAGGCAGCTGTTGTGTAACACTGTATTCGGGGGGGGGGGCCTCTGGCCACTGAAGGGGTGGTGGTACATGCTGTGCGGCCTGGAGGATGGAGAGCTGGTGGCGGCACGCTATGCGTGCAGCTCTGCAATCAGTAGCTAGTGCCATGGAATGAAACCATGCTCTGCTGGGGCCTCCATTATCGCACCGGCCCCATAGCAGCTGTGTGATCTGTCTCCATGGTAGCTACGCCACTGCCCCCCCCCATCCTCATCTAAAGAACAGAGACCCCAGTCTCCCATCAGAACAGAGTGGTGGGTCGTGTATGTGTGCCAAACCTCAATTCATTCTCTATAGGAACTGGCAGAAACATCTGCCCACTGTTCTAAGCTTTCTTCATGACTCCAATAATGAATTTATAGAAAGAACTTCATCATGCCTCCACTCTATTCATTTATTATGTTAGCTGCAGAGCCAGTGGAGAACAGTATTTAGATGTCTCTACCAGCTCCCATAGAGAATGGATGGAGTGGCACGTGCAGAACCTGAGGCACCTGAAGTTCTTACAGGAGACTTGGGTCTCCATTTTCAAGATCGTGGGGACCAAACAGATCAGCAAGTTATCCCCTATCCTATGCCTATGGGACAACTTTCTTAGATGGGAATACCTCTTTAAGCTATGATAAAATTGACCTTAGGGAAGTCATCTTCTTTTTGCAGCGCATTTTGGTTTGTCCTACCAATGAACCTAGTATAATAATTCACTACAAACCTTTTCTTCATGTAGCCACTCCGAGAGCGACTTAACTGCTCCCCAGTGATTGTATTCATGGCTGTAGTCCAAGACCAGTAAACCAGACACCTAGAAGACAAAGAAATGATTGTGTATTGATCATATCGGCTACTGATTCTAAGAATATTACTGAAAGAAATATCTGTTAATGTTACACTACATGTGCATGTGATCAGGAGGAGGACATACAGACTGATACACATGGGATAGTGTTAGTCTAGGCACTATGTCAATACACAGAAATAGAGGACAGGTTCACAGGGGTGAAATGAATACAGGAGAAAGGTAAAGCAAATATCATAGCAGCACTGACCTGAATGTTCTCTGACTCAATGTATTTCATAAGACCATAGGAATCCAATGCTTTGGTGTCAGGTGCTCCTCCATTTCCTATGATCGGGTTAGTAAGAGTAAGAATTTGTCCACGGTAGCTTGGGTCTGTTATAGCTTCCACATATCTGAAGGTACAAGGCAAGATAATATAGTGAGTGAGTAGCTCTAGATTAAAAGTGTAATGGATAATACTATAGTAGGTCTGGGTTTGTCATTAGATGCAAAAAAAGATAGATAGATAGATAGATAGATAGATAGATAGATAGATAGATAGATAGATAGATAGATATAAATTAGATAGATAGATAGATAGATAGATAGATAGATAGATATAAATAAGATAGATAGATAGATAGATAGATAGATAGATAGATTTAGATATATATAATTTATTTATTTTACTTACAATATTAATAAAATTCTAATCTGTGCCATGACTAAAAAAATGGGTAACACACTTTTGATTATTAATAGGCTATAGGATTCCCCACATGTCAGCCATTGAGCAGACGTTTCCCCTGAGCGCTGTCACTTTTACACTGGGCCGATTATCCGCTGAATGAACGTTTCTAGGAACACTTGTTGCCGTTAATCGGCCCATATAAAAGCATCATAAAAAATACAACACAACCACAACTTACCCGCCCAGTCCAGTGTTAAAGATGACTTCTCCAGCTACTGATGCTGGGTGCCCAAAGGAATATCCTCTGATTTTTGTTCCATCTTCCAGAACTAAATTGGCAGTCTGTGCCTGAATAAAAAGAGTTCAATTCTTGTGTTAGATGGCAGAATTAATATTGTGTTTGCATTGCATTCATATGTACAGATGTATATGTAATGCATTAATTAGATATATGATATATACATGATTATTAGTGCATGTATATATGTGCATTTATCCTACACTGTCACACAGAGTCCCTCCAGAACCCTTTTCCTTACTAGAAACAATACTTCTAGCTAAGACTATCATAGCAACATGGCATCTAATAGAGCATGCAACAATTTTACTTCTCATATAGCATCAACATATACCACAGTGCTGTACAAAGACTCTCATTATTTGTAACTTTGTCTCTGGCACACACATACTAGCACCATATAGTCAGTATTCCTTAGGAGTGTTAGGCTATATTGTCATTTGATTTCTTAATCCACATTTTTAGACATTTTTTGCATGAGGCTTTGTTTAGTTTTTTTTTTTCAGGCATTTTTCCTGTTCAATAAGTTTTTATTAGGAATTTTTCAAAATTTTTCAAAACATAACAAAGCATTCTCTTGTTGTGCACATCTTGAAGTTGGTTTGTTTTTTGTTCATCTTTTCACCCATTTATGCCTCAAAAACAGCCCAAAAGACTGAATTGTTACATTGTCCTTTCAGGTAGTTCCCCACACTCCAAAAATACACTACGTAAGGCTATGTTCAAACAACGTATAATTTCATTAAACAATGTCCGTAGTTGCCACGGCCGACATTTAATGAAATTGCTGATTACATTGATTGTGATGGAATCCTGTCCGGAGTGTACACACTCTGCATACACTTCATTGAATAGCGGCCACACAACACTGACAGTTTAGACAAAGTAAAGTGTGGCTTTTGCCGGTCTTTACATTGTGTGCTATGGGTTATTCGGATCTCTGTACAACACTGTGGAATATGTATTTATAATGCACCCATGTCTATGAGTGCTATACCCAACACACTCAGGAAGATTTATACTTGAATTTTCGTTACCAATAAATAAAACTCTCTTGTTAAACATTTACAACGTTTACTGTGCATGAGAGGGAATATGTTTCGGAGTGTATAGTCAGCACAATGGAAAATTTTAACCTGTATAGTCGCCTTTCCCCCCACCCAAATGTGGCCTTGACCTTTTCTTCTACAGGAATGCTGTGTCAAGCAAATTTATTCAAATTCATCCAATCTTACTTTGACCCCAACAGAAAGGACACAGTGCTGAATGATATTGTGACCAGGGGATAATCAGTCTTTATCTTTACTATATAGTACATCAACTATGCAAATATACAGGCATTACCCAACAATACTGTCCTAAGAGCAACCCACAGAATATATATATATATATATATATATATATATATATATATATATATATATATATATATATATGCAGTACTATATCTTTATTGGTGCTAGTATCTACTAATACTATACTATATATTTACTTAGATGCCATATCCAGGACTTAAATATTTAAAAATGAATATCAGATTGCTGGGATCTCCATACAATAGCATGTCCCTAGTACAGCAGCTTATCCCAATCACTGGGGCAAGATGCAATACCAGGTACAGCCACTACTGAAAGGATGGCACTGTATCACATGAAAGGTGAGAAGGCATGTAAGCAAGAATTGCACCCCAAGATCTGATATTAATTATACGGCTTAAAGATTGGGCACCAATATATATTATATTTTTAGTTTAGTATTTATATAAGTTCAGGGAGACCCTTAAAATACAAATAAAATTAAAAAAAATCTGATATTAGATAGTGATTCTTTTATGACTTTTGTAAAATCTGAATCTACCTCCAAAATCCATACGGATTCCTCAAGATCATAGATATGCTGCAGATGTGAAAATGAGCCATGCACCCTGTTCCCCTTCAAATTAGCATTTTCCAAACCTCATGTATCTACATTTGTCTCTAGTTTGCCAAGTTTTGTGAAATCCACATTAAAGATCTTAACGAATCATGGACAGTGCACTTCTAAAAAGGGATTAAAGTATATGGAGCCCGGATCGCAAAATGAACCATATACTTCCAAGTCTTACTGCAGCTTTCTGTCCACATACAGATCTGCTTTCAAACATTGTGGGGATGAGTGCACTGAAATCAAGGGGTATTTTCCTTTCCCTAAATCAGAATTAGAGATAAGCGAATTTACAGAATTGACGAAGCAAAACGCTTTGTTATCTCTGCCATTCTGTGCCGCTCCTTCCCGGGTACTGGGAAAAGCTGGATCCAGTCCTGGGAAACGAGAGAAGTTTCCCAAGACAGCTTTACAGAAAAAAATGCTATGACGATGAGACCTTACTGTATCTACCCAGAAATAAATCAATGAGAAAAGAAAAAGAAATTGCGGCACTCACCAGCCAGTAATAACAATTTTGATGCTCTTATTCACACATGGACAATGTCACTAAAACTTACATAACCCAGCATGATAGTTAGGTAAGGCTTCTTCTGTTTAATTGTTTAACTGTAGCCTTATACATTATCTATGTAATATTAAAAACAATGTAACATACAATAAAAAAGGAAACTTTAAGGGAGTTTAAAACGAAATATTGATACCTTAACACTCATGAAGCGGAGACCGGGCTTTGCAAAGCCGCAGTGATGCTGGGCAGTCGCATTGAGAATCCCTGCCTTGGCCGCCCTAAAAACAGACAAAATCCGTGTCATGTTTAGGGCCTTGTGGAGCAGTTCAGCCCTGGAGGAGCAGGAAGGGGTAGATGTTGCAGCTGCAGAGTGGCTTGAAGGAAAGAGGCAGCAATCTGGGTCACATTTGCTGATATTTGCTGTGATGTGGACATTTAATAAATTAGAGCCAAGCTCCTCCTTCGGCTGACCACCTCCCTCTTTTGTACTGAGGATATACCTTGATTTTTAGATGTCTGTGTGTGACGACGTTGCAACACTGATCAAACATTATCTCTTGGAGTGAGGTTCAAACACACGTTACTTTATAAGACCTCTCCTTCTCTTTTATCAGCAATGCTATATACTGTGCCTGCACTGGGAATGAACAGAGAACACAAAAACAGCTATTGCACTGTCCTAGAAAAGCCTTTGTTACATGAAAGTCAAATAGACTAAAGCTAACAGTGTATGATGTTAACGGTGGCCTCATGTCCTAAATGTAAAACGTAAAAGGTCACAAGGCTGGTTGACTTATCCTTTTAAAATATGTCATGATTTTATTTTTTCATTGCTACCTACAGTATAACATCACTGCACAGAGCTCTAATATGGGCCCAATAAGCCATTGCATGGATTCCTTACAACTAATGGAGCTTGCCTTCATTAAGGCTTTATTGTAGTCTCAGGGTATTATTGAAATGGTCTAATAAAGCTGTAAAATTGTATAGCTTAGGTGTATGCTCCCCATCCTCAAGGCATGTTCAGGGCCATATTACCAGCTGTTGCTGCCCTAGGCACTAAACCTGAAGACGCCCCATCTTGGGGAGCGTGGTTTCGGCCACATGCATTTCTCTACATGTAGAAACATTGTCTGAATCACGTTTTTGTGTTTTTTAACTGCTTCAAACGTAAAAAAAATTCCACATTGAATCAATGATGAGAGCAGTCTGCATATTGTCTGCAGGAGTTCTGACCCCAGGATGGGTAGATTGGTAGGTAATAGCTCCAGGCGTCACATTTACCACCACCAGACCTGACCAATACCACTGTGACTTGATAACACCGCCATACTGTGACTGGATAACACTGCCACACCAGACAATTTAATGATTGCCCACACCCCTTCCCAGCTTACTGGTGGGGTGGAACGAGGAGCAAGCGAGCGCTGATCACCCCATGTAATAGGGGCTTAAATGTCTAAGTACTCTCAAATGTGTTTCTTGCAGTCCAGATTCCATGCTTTGTACTCCACTGACACTAATAAAGTTGCAAATAAACTTCTAGCTACAAAATATCTTAGCACTATAGATCATCCTTTACTAACAAACCTGATCTTGCAGAATTTTTTATTCTTGTCATTGATGATAATTTTGTTTTCAAGACAATGGCCCTCAGCTTTGCAATCGTGAATGTGGCAGTTTACTGGGGAAGTCAAATAAACTGTCTTGCTTGAATTGTACCACATGTATTATGAGTTTTTTTTTTTTTTTACACTTTTCACAACTTTGTTGCTAGGCACAACAATAGGGGTGTGGCCTCAGCAAAGGGGAGGTGGCCTAAATAAGCCAAGAAATGTGCCACAATTTTGATGATGTAAACTTAACTAAACTAGACTAGAATAGAGCAATCAGTCTGATTAGGGATGGTCCGAACCTGCCGAGGTTCGGGTTCGTACGAACCTGAACTCTTGGCAATGATTCCCGCTGTCTGCCTGCTCCGTGGAGAGGGTGGATACAGCCAAAGGACTGCCTGGAAAACTGGGATACAGCCATAGCCATAGGCTGTATCCCAGTTTTCCAGGCGGTCCTCCGGCTGTATCCACCCTCTTCACGGAGGTGGAAGACAGCGGGAATCATTGCCGAGAGTTCAGGTTCGTACGAACCCCAACCTTGGCAGGTTCGGACCATCCCTAAGTCTAATACACTGTGGTAAATTTAGCAAATTTGAAGACAATTTTGGTAATTCTAAGGCCTGTGTGTTGGTAATAACCAATTCTACACATCATTCTGAAACCTATTTCCTTAAACAAACCTGCTAAATAACAGACTTAAACCTGCCCTTCAGCTCCAACACTCCACCCTGTAACATTGCACATTTGTGGACATTATATTATGCAGGAATAAGTAGACTGATGCATAGTGCTGGGGTAAATGATTCCAAATAACCAGTATTTTCTTATTCCGGCCAGTGGATGGTCCTGCACAATCATGCTGTCAATCATTAACTGAGCCTGCACACAGATGACAGTAGCATTTGAAGCTGAGTTAAAATCAACCATGCTGTGAGGCCAATTCTTATGGAGTTACTTTTAATGCTAAAACTTCTGTGCACAATAATAACAGCATAGATTAAGATGGAAATCGTGTCAGGTTCATTTTAAGGCCAGTTCTGCCATTGCTGTTTACAACTTTAAGTGTGGTTAACAAACTAGGAGAAGGTCTAAGCCTAGTCCAGTGTGCTTCCCTACCAGCACAGTCTGTTGTGCAGTAAATTGGCTTTGTCCTGGCTCTGCCAGAGAATCTCTAATCTAGTTCTACCAAGTGGCTACCACTATATCCTGAGTCTGCACTGGGTCAGATGCTGTGATCATGGCACTGTATGGCATTTTAGGAGGTTAACCGTCTCCAGTCCACATTAAGAGGATATTCACTTCTATAATCTTGTTCCTGCTCTGAAGGTGGCTACGTTCTGTTGGCTTGCACTCCACCCATCTCCTGTGGGTGTTCTAAACAGAGATTAGTTACACCAGTAGCGAAATAAGGGGGGGCGGGGGGGGGGGGGGCTGTGGCTCCTGGGCCCACTCAGGCAGGCAGTATCAATCAGAAATGCCCAGAAAGTATTTCAATTCTACCTGTGGTAACTCCAGGGTATACCTAAAATGTAATACTCCACCATCTATGCTGATATTTCATTTTGGCCAGTTTCCAATATTTGGTCTAGTGGTCACCTTGTGGTCATACTTTAATATA
This sequence comes from Dendropsophus ebraccatus, assembly GCF_027789765.1. Lineage (NCBI taxonomy): Eukaryota > Metazoa > Chordata > Amphibia > Anura > Hylidae > Dendropsophus > Dendropsophus ebraccatus. The sequence goes on from NC_091462.1 coordinate 48,483,311, forward strand.
TACTTAATTGAAATCTTGTAGTTCAACTGTTTTTTCATGTAATTTGTCAAGATAAGCTGGTGTGTGTGTGTGTGTGTGTGTATGTGAGTACGCATGAAGAGTAGCATTATTTCTGTTCATTATTTACCTTGTATATGGATTTTTATCCCAGATTTCTACAGATATCATTTGTAATTTTTGTTAATTTTTGGTTACTGCTATCTAGTAAATAGAGCATCATCTCCATGATGTCTCCCATAAATTGCACAGGCACACTAGAGGTAATCCTGTTTAACTACATCTCTTTACCACTCACTCGGAAGCAGTAGCTTGTTGGACATTATAGAGCAGATCTAAGCAGTATAAGCTGTGAATCCAGTAAAAGTAAGTTGGTGTACTCTCCCTCTGTTTTGGATTTCACTAGATTTTCCATGTATCTCCTTACATCATAGAACCAAGGTGGACAATGCTCTGAAACATGATGGCTGCAGTGGTTGCACTGACATTACCGAGCATGTGCTACTCTATAACAACAAGGTTGGCACATGCACCACTCAGCTGCTTGATCTGCACATGCATGGACTAATCTTATCCTGTCTGTTTTCCTGGTGATGACCCCAGCTTCTTTTGTAAAAACACCATATCCTTGACAGTGCTACTGCTACCAGACTAATGTGGTCAACCATGTTTTCCACATAGCCTTAGGGCTTTATCCAACTTCAGCAGCCACCGCTAATCAAAAGCCGAAAGTTCGGGTTCGGATTGACTCGAGCATGCTCGAGGTTCACTCATCTCTAGTAATAATCAATATAGTTCACTTTACCTGTCTGTAGTTTTATTGCCATGGCTAACACAGTGGGTAAACAGTTTATAATCCATAGTCTCTAGTACTATAACAGCAAACAAGAGATCAATCTAGAGAGCATATCTTGAAAATTTCCCTAGCTTTACACACTGCTTTAGGGAGTATGTTATCAGAAGCTATAATCACAAACTTAGCTCCTCATAGAGCTAAAATCAGACTCCCAGGCTGTGCTGCCCTGCTCTGTGGTTAGTCTGTCCATAGGTTGGCCAACATGGAGGAGCATGTGACCATAGGCATATACAGGCTCAGTGTGTGATTTAGGGCAGTGAGTACACTTACTAATACTGTAAACTGAACTATTTTATTATTTATTATTTTTCACATTCATCACAATATATGGAAATCCACAATTCACCAAACAGGTCCAGCCATTTGTGATTTGTAATGTGTGTGTAAAAACAAAAAAAAAATGTTTTTATTAATAAAAAATCCCCTCCTTTAATAAAAGTTTTAATCCCCTTTACCATTTAATAAATAAAAATAAATAAAAAAAATAAACATATTTGGTATCGCCACGTGCATAAATGCCCGAACTATTAAATTATCCCATTCCTGATCTCGCACGGTTAACAGCGTAAGTGCAAAAAAATTCCAAAGTGCAAAATTGTGCATTTTTGGTTGCCTCAAATCCAGAAAAATTGTAATAAAAAGTGATCAAAAAGTCTCATACACGCGAACAAGGTACTGATGAAAAGTAAGGATCATGGAGCAAAAAATGACATAGCCCCATAGACCAAAGGGGTCAATGGGGCGAGGTGAACGCTACCTGACAGCGCGTGATCCTGCCACACATACATAGCCAACATCTACAGATGCAAAGTCGTTGCCGGCTCCAGCATTTATTCCAGAGTCAACAACTACCCACGTCCTTTGGGACTACAGGAGCAGTGAGTGGTGGTCACCCACCATATTATAACCACACTATATTATGAGGACATGTATTATCAGTAATTTTGCTTACCAATAGGATTTGGTCCAAATAATCGAGACAAAAGTACAGAAAGTGCAACAGCAACCCACAGGTGCAAGCTCTTACCATATATATACTCCCCCCGGTGTACACACAATAAAAACCTTCCTTTTTTCTGCCAAATAATAGAGACACCCCCTGTTTTATTATATATATATATATATATATATATATATATATATATGTTAAAAGCGGCAATTTCAATAAACATTTGAAATCAGGAACTCAGAGACTGTATACACCGCATGCAAGAGCCCTGCATTGCAGCAAATAGGATATAGATAGTCTTATGTATTTTTTTTTTTTAATACTTTACATGCATTTTTTATATTTTATATATTGTTTACATAATTGGTATTGGGATTTGTATTTTTATTGTATTTTTATTTTATTTTTAACATTATATAAACAAAATATATAACTTCTGGAGAGCCTACCATTATTAATACTATTATTTTCAATGTTACCACACATATAAAAAATTTTTTGTTTGGCAGCATATTTTATTCAAGAATTAAGTCTTTCATTGCAAAGTACAATTATTGGCGTAAAAAATAAGTGCTATGGCCTTTTAAACACAGGGAGAAAAAAAACGAAATTTGAAAAATGAAAATTAATTTTCTTTTTATTAAAGTATTGTATTGCCCCCCAAAAGTTATACAAATCAGCAATATACACTTATTACGGGAAATGCTTATAAAGTGTTTTTTTTCCTGCACTTACTACTGCATCAAGGCTTCACTTCCTGGATAACATGGTGATGTTACAACCTGACTCCCAGAGCTGCACAGGCTGTGGCTGCTGGAGATGGCAGGAGGAGGGTCAGTGTTAGCTCTGTCCCCCTCCTGATCGCCCTGCCGCAGTTCTCCCCCTGTGTGCCACTTCCCACCGGGACCCCCCCTGCTCTCCCCCAGTGTGCCGCTCCTCACTGGGACCCCCAACCCGCTCTTCCCCAGTGTACCGATTTCCACCGGGACCCCCCTTTTTCTCCCCCAGTGTGTCGTTTACCACATAGGAGCCCCCACCTGCTCTCCCCCAATTTGCTGCTACCCACCAGGACCCCTTCCTACTCTCCCCCCCAGAAAGCCAACTCCCCACACTCTCCCTTGTGTGCCCAATGCCCATCCGGCCTGGGACACCACCTCAGATGTCCCCCAGGCAGCCACCGCTGCTGTCTTTATCTCCCCTGCTCGGGACTCCACTACTCACATCCCAGCGGAGAGATGTCCCTGCAGCCACTGCAAGGGGAATGTGAGTAGTGGAGTCCTGGGTGGAGGAGAGAAAGACAGCAGCAGCGGCCACCCAGGGGACATCTGAGAAGGTTCCGCCGGGGGGGGCAGTGGGGACACCGGGAGAGTAGGAAATTGAAAGAGCTGACACTGAACATCCCCCTGCCATCTCCAGCCACAACGGTACAGCTCTGGGAGTCAGGTCGTGACATCTCCATTTTTTCCAGGAAGTGAAGCCTTGATACAGTAGTAAGTGCAGGGAGAAAAACACTTTAGGTGCATTTCCTGTAATAAGTGTATGTTGGAGATTTGTATAATTTTTGGGTGGTATTAAAATACTTTAATAAAATTTTTCACCGGACTTCTCCTTTAAGAGGTTAATTTAAATATAATTGGGATAATCATGTATCAAAGATAAAAATAAATAAAAATTATAAGGGCAAACTAAAGAGACCAGGAAGTGTTGTATGTTTAAAAATATTAAGACATTAAAGGGGCTTTCCAGGATTGGCAAAACAACCTCCTGTTGTTTCCAAAGTCTCCGGTGGACTTGGCCTCGTGACGTGAGATCACACTGTGCACAGGACAGTCACTGGACTCTATGGTCGCATGCACTTCTGCAGTCGTAGCACTGAACAAGAAACTAGATACTAGAGATGAACACAATTGTTCAGTATTTGAACACCAGTGGCTGAAGAAGTTGAATGCAACCCTAAGGCTGCCTGGAAAACATGGATTCAGCCATACTTTCTCAGTCACCAGTATTTGAATATCAAACGACTGGACTTGAGCATGCTTGAGTTGTGCTCATCTCTTCTAGCTACCTTAGCCCAGATTTATCAAAGTGTGTAAAATATAAACTTGTGTAAACTGCCCATAGCAACCAATCACAGCCCAGTTTCCAGCTCTAGTAAACTGGGACTTGGAGTTAGTTGGGAATCTCCATCCAGAAACGGCATAATTCTTATGTAGGATCGACTCTGGCTTTGACTATACACATGAATCAAAACTGTATCTACGCTACTGTATTTGAACTTGACTTTAAAGTTCCTGGCTTTGTTTTTTGTTCACATGTCAGGTCTCATACATTTTCGTAACAATGAGCGATGCTCTATGTGGTCAATATTTTCTTTCTATATTATAAGTGAACTGAGGACAAACCTTTATCACCTGAGTGTATTTGGTTATGTATTGGTTAAGCTCCTAGCATTAAAGAGAAAAAAAAGAAAGGTTATTTAAACAGCAGTCTGGGGTTTTGTATAAGTTACTTTATTTTTGTAGATTGTCTATAAATTTGTATGGAGAACCGTCACAAACACATGTTGTAATCTCAATAAACTCTGGGTTGCTACTGGCTTATATGGAGGGTGTGTAGATGGCGGAGGGGGGATGATGGGTGTTGATTTGGAGCCGGTCCACAGTAAAGCTTCATGAAAGGGATTTAAAAAAAAGTTGAAGAATTTGGAAACTGGCACATTTTGCAATCCAGCTTGAGGTTGCTGATCATAAGGCTTATCACCTCACATGACAGAACGATGGGCAAATTTCAGCTAGAAGAGCTAAGCACATGATTACAATACTTTCAGAATAAAAAACATTAATTTCTTAATTTCTAAAAAAAAAAAAATACTCTAATTTCTAAAAATTCTATATCCGAGGAAGGTTAACTTTATAGAGGTTGCCATTGTGGGTCCAATCTTGCAAAAAAAAATTAAAAAGTTGTAAGAAGGTCTATCACTATCTGTATATATATATATATGCAAGTATCTGCATATCACATATATCAGGGAGACTCATTAGTTACTGTGAAAATTGTTGGAATATGTTTTTGTTTGTAAATAAATTATTTTTTAACAGTTTTGTTCATACAGTATTTTCCTCTTTTTTTAATCATAATGATGTGTGTGTCACAAGCATTCATCTGAATATCTAACAGCTCAAGATCTTTGAGAAAACCCTTCAAGAGGATCCACCACGAGTCTACTAGAAAGTGTGACCTAAGAGAGAATATAATACAGTAAGCTCTCATGCACACAGATGTGTTAAGACACTATGTGTGTCTTCCTATGAAGCTCAGTACAAACCATAACTTTCAATGTTGTCTCCTAAAAACCTTTGTAGGCATGCTGCCTTACAGTAGGGACCCATAATGGTCTACGGTAGATATATTATAGCTTTGTCCAAATTCGAGGGCACATGCAAAACTCGATAGAAGTGTACTGTAACATTGCTGTTCTTGCATTATATAGATGTTCTTGCATTGTATATTGACAATAACTGGATATAAAATTGCCCGTTATCCACTGCAATTAGTTAGGAAGTAGTATATGGCCAAGCACTCCATTCATTCCAGGTACAAGGGACCTCTTTTATCATGATCAAAAGAAGTTACAGTAGTTGGACCCTTATTTATTTATGACCTATACAGCTGTACAGTTCATGTTCTCTTTTAATTCCATTAGATAACTCAATAAAGACTAACAGGTGACTTGTGAAACACAATAGAAACAAGTGACTTGAGAATATAATATAGTTACATGCCTGTAATAACTGTAACTTAGATGCATACCAAATGACTCTGGGATTTAACGTACTATATGCTTTGACATTAAGTATACTAGAAAGGAAAGTGTATAACCATACAATACAAATACATATTATACATATAATACTAGAGAAAAGAAAATGATAGAAAAAAAGGAAAAAGGAAAAAAAACACAAGTTGGAAAAATCTGAAGACTGCGTAATGACTACATTATCAATTCCACTTTCAAAGCCAAGTCATGGTGGACAAAGAGGAGTGTTTTCTGTTAATTTCCCACAAATGTTTGACGTAGAGTTTGACTGAAGGGTAAATCTCCTTCCTACCATCACCGTAGGGGCAGGTCTTTCATGCCATTCAACAGAATCCAGCAATATTCAGCCATGACCTGTCATATGACCATCGTTGGCATAAAATCTATGAGTTTTACAACACATGACAAAAGGTTCTGCTTCAGAATGCAGATTTTCAGGTTTGAAGCAAGTAAATTCATTATCTATTGGGCCATCACTCACTGTTTGTTCATAAACTATAACTAAACAAAACTTGAATTTGTAGGGTAGCAATTTTGTATCAGTCGCTAAGTACAGTATAAAGTACTATATGTGCATCCCATTAGTGATGGCATGATGCCTTTTGCCTTTGCAAGGTTACAAAAAAGCACACAGCCACATGGTGGTTGCCACACATCCTTGTGTTCTAGGGCAGGGGTGTCAAACTCAAATACATAGTAAGACAAAATGTAAAAAATTGGACAAAGTCGCGGGCAAACATTGATATTTATAGAATTTTGCATGCTGCATCTTTACAGTCAGAGAAGAGTCTATGTCACTGCTGCATGTAGCGCCCCTGATGAACGGGTTGGGCTGTCCACTGAACTTGCCCCATGTCATATCTTAGTTCACCTTAGGCGCTGCACTTTTATAACACCTCCTACCCGCCTATATACAAGCTCAGCTCTGTCAGTGGGCCAGCTGTAGGAAATCAAGCTAAATCAAGTCTGTTCTAGGTGATATGTTCTCCAAGTGTAGCTGACGGCTGCTTATCCACAATCTGCCCCTCCCCCCGCCCCCCCAAACCACTTGTACTGTCAGATAGCTGCTTTTAATCAAAGACCTGTCCTGGGGTCGATTCAGCAAGTGATGCAGTTATTGTCCTAAAAACAACGTTTAAATCTACAGCCCTGTGTCAAATTTGCATGGCCTACAGTGTCTGTGCCCTAGGCCAGCACCATTTCTCCATCCCTCCTCCCTACCCTCTTCATCATTGGAAATTCCCCAGGCAGGATTTCTCCTAATCATCACTTGTCTGAACACTGCACAGGTGCCTTAACAATCCAACACATCTGCAGTGTTCACACGAGTGATGAATAGAAGAGATCCTGCCTGGGGAATTCCTAATGATGAGGAGGGCAGGGAGGAGGGACGGACAGGCGGTGCAGGCCTAGGGCACAGACACTCTATACCATGCCAATTTGACACAGGGCTGCAAGTTTAAACGTTGTTTTTAGGACAATAACTACATCACCTGCCGAAGGAACCCCAGGACAGATCTTGGATTAAAAGCAGCTATCCGACTGCACAGCAGTTTAGGGGAGGCAAATTGTCGCTACAGAGTCACTTTAAAGCACAGTACTATTCAAGCAGCCCTGGCCATGTTCTAGGCCGTGTTCTGGGGGATGTGCAGCTGGTTAAAGCACAGAACTGTTAATGCAGCCCTGGTCGTACGATTGCTGCTCATTTACCATGTTACTATAGTGACCTCAAAGCCACTCTGCACCTACAATATAACCCCCCCCCCCCCCAAAAAAAAAACCCGCTTGTACCTTCAGATAGCTGCTTTTAATCCAAAATCTGTCCTAGGGTCCATTCGGCAGGTGATGCAGTTATTGTCCTAAAAAACAACTTTTAAACTAATAGCCCCATGCCCAATGGCCTGATAACATTTATTAATATGTTAAATTTCAAGATTTCTTGCATTTCACAGCATTTTTATGACCCATTTCAAGGTACATTTGAGTTGTACCTTATTTGCTGTTGAAGCAGTTTATAGTGAGGTGGAACCTAAACTTCAAAAGAATTCCAAACTGATTGGTTACTGAAAATTTGGAACATTACTAGCACCAAGCCAAATGTGCCATGTGACGAAGCCTTGGATGCTGACTTGCTGTTTATTCATTGGATGTCTGTTGTTTTCTAAGTCATAGTCCAAACCTAATATGCTTGCAGATTTTCAGTGATAGGCACACATTCAATTTATTGCAACACCTCACAAAACAAGATTTTACTTTATTCGCTTTGCACGAAATATCTTCAGGGTTATAATAAATGTGGGTTTATGAAAATTAATTTAATTTTAAAATCATTGGATCACATGCCACGTTTCAACACATCCAAATCCCAATGTGTAATTCTCTCTATATTTACATTGGCTTATGTGTTTGTATATTTATACATTTGTTGTATTTATATTGTATGCTGTGAAAGTTATTAGATAAAAATGTCTTGGCACACAGTCCTAGATGTTTTACACTCTACCCCTATGAGTCACTGATGTTTATGCCTCTTAAGTGAACACTTGGCGTAGCCATGTAATTAAATTCTGAAGGCCTATTTGAACAAGAAAGGGTCTTCTGACTCTTGCCTGATAATCAGCAGTCATTCCTGAATATTGCAGTTACCCTGCAATGGACTTCTTCAGCTTGCCTGTGTTTATCCCTTTGCCTCAAACTGTTCAGGTTTAGCGACGTTCTCCAAACCTGAGCGTGCTGCATTTGACTCCCAGTGGCTGGCAAAGTTGGATGCCACCCTAGAACTACCAAAACAAAACACATGGATATTTGGTGCAGCCTCAGTGTGAGGCTCGACCAGTCAATTGCTAGATGGTGAAGTGTGACTCCACTACAGTAGTGGTTGGTCGGGATATAGCTCAGCCAGAAGTTAAGTTGTTGTGACGCCAGTGCCAGTTGGGCACACAGGTATGGTGGCACACCTGCTTTTATTTTATTGAGGCTGGCTATACCCTTTCCCCTGTGGTCATGCCCTGCCGGGCTGTGAGAGGGTCCCTCAGGGTAGTCCGGACTATCGGTACCGCCACCCACAGAAAAGGGAGATGACCCAAGGAGGGTGCGATTAATATGTAGGTGTTTAACCCCTTAACGACATCGGGCGTAAATTTACACCCCTGTGCCCAGCTACTTAGCGCAAATGGACGTAACGCCCGATGTTCACACACAGCGATCGGGGAAGATGGCCTGCTATAATGTATAGCAGGCCATCTCTACTCGTCCGCACGGGGGGTGGTTAACCCCCCGTGCCGACGATCGCTGCTATCGGCTGATCAATACAGATCAGCCGATAGCAGCCTAATACAGCTGGGTCCGGGACAGCACCAATCGTCATTACTGTCCCCAACAAAGATGGCGCCGGTGCCACCCCCAAGTACCGGCCGGCCCATCACGGCGATCTAGCAGTTAAAGGGGTGCAGAACAGGTGTGTGTATAGTGTAGTGCACTATACCCACCTGATCTTGGCCTCCGGATCAAAGATTCGCGGTCCCGCGCGTCCTCTTCTCCTCGTCGCCTCCACTTCCGGGTTCGTTCGGTCTTTGTCGGGAATCTTCGGCTCTTCGGGCTTTTCAGTCACCCCCATCTTCGGCCATCTCCGCCATCTCCATTCTACTGCCCCCTAGCGGCTGACCAGTGTATATTATACACTGAACATTTGCTTTGGGGTAAAAAGATGGTTTACCAGTAATAAGAGCCCTTATATTTAGCAGCCATGGAGCGGACCCAGCGCTTTTGGATATGAAAGACCCCGTATTGCACCAGGACAACATTTTACAGGTGACGTCCCTCACACTGGAAAACAGGAGACCCCAGAAGAAGTGCAGAATGTGGCGTAACAGGGGGATCAGGAAGGACACCATTTTCCAGTGTGACACCTGTCCTGATCACCCCGGCCTCTGCATACTGGATCGCTTCAAGGCATACCACACATCATCGGAGTTCTACATTTTCTAAATTCTGTCCCTTATTCCTATTTCAGGGGTCACATTGATCCAGGGATTATTCTGATTGCCATTATGGAGTCAGGAACGAATTTTTTCCCTGTGATGAGGCTACTGTCGTCTGCCTTACGAGGAGTTTTTGCCTTCCTCTGAATCAACACAGGTTGAATTTGATGGACACCTGTCATTTTCAACCTTATAAACTAATAATTTGCCTAATACCCCCAAATAAATTAGAATGGTCCCTTTTCCCCAGCTAAATAGGTATGGCCGCCAATCCCATTAAAGACTTGCCATGATGCAATTACAAAGCCTCTGTGCGGCCAGAACAGTAGAAACCCCCCACAAGTGACCCCATTCTGGAAACTACACCCCATAAGGAATCTAACAAGGGGGCAGCGGGGATATGGTCCCCAGGTGACGGCCACATTTGGGACGTGGAAATGAAAAAAATTGTATTTTTTATTTTCCTTGCACATGTTCGACAAATTTGCCCGTCACTAGTGGGGTCCATATGCTCACTGCACCCCTTGTTAGATTCCTTATGGGGTGTAGTTTCCAGACAGGGGTCACTTGCGGGGGGTTTATACTGTTCTGGCAGCACAGGAGCTTTGTAATTGCGACATGGCCTCCATCCTCCATTCCAGCCTCTAAATGGTGCTCTGTCCCTTTGGTCGCTTGCCCTGAGCCCATATGGCACATAATGTCCACATGTGGGGTATTTTCGTACTCAGGGGAAATTACTCTACACATTTTGTGTTCATTTTCTTTTTTAACCTCTTATGGAAATGGGAAAAATCAAGGCTAGACCAACATTTAGTGTAAAAAATGCTTAATTTTTACACTAAATCATTGATCTTGTCTTGATTTTTTCATTTTCACAAGGGGTTAAAAGATACAAAGAGTAAATGTGTAGAGCAATTTCCCCTGAGCACGAAAATACCCCACATGTGGACATAAAGCGCCATACGGGTGCAGGGTAAGCCTCCAAAGGGAAGGAGCACCATTTGGTTTTTGGAGGCTGGATTTGGAATGGAATGGATTTCGAGGGCCATGTTGTATTTAAAAGGCCCTTGTGTTGCCAAGTCAGTTGAAACCCCCCACAAGTGACCCCATTATGGAAACTACACCCCATAGGGAATGTAACAAGGGGTGTAGTGAGCATATGGACCCCACTGGTGACGGGCACAAATGTGGAACAATGTGGCGTGAAAATGAAATATTACATTTTTTACACTATAGTGTTGGTTTAGCCTTACATTTTTCATTTTCACAAGGGGTTAAAAGTGAAAAAAAAAACACAAAATGTGTAGAGCAATTTCCCCCGAGTCCGTAAATACCCCACATGTGGACATAAAGTGCCATGTGGACGCAGGGCAAGCCTCCGAAGGGAAGGAGCGCCATTTGGATTTTGGAGGCTGGATTCGGCCAGAAAGGATGATGAACGCCATGTCGCATTTACAGAGCCCTCGTGCTGCCAAAACACTGGAAACCCCCCACAAGTGACCCCATTCTGGAAACTATACCCCTCAAGGAATCTAACAAGGGGTGCAGTGAGGATATGGACCCCTTGATGACGGGCACATTTGTGCCGTGAAAGTGAAAAAATGAAAAATTTCCCTTTCACGTAACATTGTTCTACATTTGTGCCCGTCTCCAGTGGGGTCCATATGCTCACTGCACCCCTTGTTAGATTCCTTGAGGGGTGTAGTTTCCAGAATGGGGTCACTTGTGGGGGGTTTCAAGTGTCTTGGCAGCACGAGGGCTCTGTAAATGCGACATGGCCCTTGAAATCCATTCCAGTGAAATTCAGCTTCCAAAAGCCAATTGGCGCTCCTTCCCTTTGGAGGCTCGTCCTGCGCCCGCTTGGCACTTTATGTCCACATGTGGGGTATTTCTGTACTCGGGAGAAACTGCGCTACACGCTTTTTGTTTTTTTTTCCCTTTTATCCTATTGTGAAAATGAAAAATTGAAGACTAGAACGTTATAGTGTAAAAAATACATTTTTCTTTTTTCACGCCACATTGTTCTGACAATCTGTGAAGCACCTGTGGGGTCCAAATGCTCACCACACCCCTTGTTACATTCCTTGAGGGGTGCAGTTTTCTAAATTGTGTCCCTTTAGGGGTGTTTTTTATGTTTTGGAACCCCAGAGCCTCTGCCAACCTGAAGTGGTATAGTCAAAAATGACCAAATATAACGGAGGCGTTGAAATTCACTAGGTGCTCCTTTATATCTGAGGCTTGTGGTTGCGTCAAACAATGCAATAGGGCCACATATGGGGTATTTCTATTAACTGCAGGGTTTAACGGTTAAAAAACTTTGGGATGTGCTTTTGCAGAGTTTGGGGGGGTGCATTTTCTGAAATGGGGTGCTTTGTGGGGCTTTCTAACATACAGTCCCCTCAAATACACTTTAAACCTGAACAGGTCCCTAAAAATATCTGATTTTGAAATTTTACTGAAAATTTGGAAAATTGCTGCTAATGTTTTAAGCTTTCTATTGTCTAAAAAAAATGAAAAATAGTTTAATAAATGCCGCCATCATAAAGTAGACATGTTGCTTATGCTATTTAATATATAATTTATGTGGCATAACCATTTTCTGTATAAGCAGAAAAGTTTCAAAGTTGGAAAAATGCATTTTTTTCACAATTTTCAAGTTATTTTGGGTTTTTTCATAAAGATTCGTTATAAGTATCGACTCCAATTTACCAGAAATGTAAAGTACCATATGTCACGAGAAAACAATCTCATAATCAGCCGGATAGGTAAAAGCATCCCGAAGTTATTAATGAATAAAGTGACACAGGTCATATTCAGAAAATGTCTCTGTCCTTAAGGCCATTTCAGGCTCTGTCCTTAAGGGGTTAAACAATAATCACTGAGTCCTGTCAGTATAAATAAACTCTTTTAATTTAGAAATACTTAATACAGTGATATACTATGGACTTCTGACTTGACAATATACTTTGGACTTGACTGACAAGACTGGTGCTGAGAGCTTGAGAGGCGGAATAGTCATGCTGGCTGAGTTGCGTGCTGAGAAGTAAATTAAGTTCAGAGAAGTAGAGAGGAGGATGTTGAGAGAGTCCCAACCGAATGTAGTACTGTGCTCTGCTGGAACTTTACGAGTAGATCTGTAGAAGCGCGCATGCGGGTGAAACAGCTGTTACCTGGTCTAGTGGGTGTCTGTTGTCCACGCTAAGCGCGATGTAGCCAGCAACTTTTATGCATGTATAAAGACGAAATAAAGGAAGAAGATCACAACATATGGTGAGTGCCCTCATCTTTTCTCTTCATGGATGTTTGAACTTTACGAGTAGAATACTTTAGAGTAGAGAATACTTGTCCCCGTGTTTTGACTTCTTTAGTCTTTACACCACCTATTGCCCACCAGTGTCGGTTGACCCATCCTAGAGGGTGACACAAGCCCCAGATCTTGTTACCTGGGTTGAGCAGAGCAAAGAAGGAGAAAAGAGGTAGAAAAGAGGAAAGAGCTCTCATTGGTGCAAAGATCACAAACAACAATAACCCCTTGGGTACTACAGTTGTGCAAAACTTAAGCATACAATATACATACTAGCGACATCTAGTGACAAAACTTAGGTACCACTGCATGACCACTTTTACTTAGAGTGCAGGCTTTTGTGAAAGGTGTATACACTAGCAACACCCTTGTATATCCATTTTTTTTAGGACTCCCTAAGGCAGTATCCAACTTCTTCAGCCATCCGGAGTCAAATGCAGAGGGGTTTGGGCTTGGAGAAGAATGCATTGATAGTAGGCTCTTTTAGACACTCTTCATGTCCGCCATGTAATCAATCCAATCACACGGTTATCCTTATTGCACTGCTTCTATCATGCTGCAGCTAGGAACCTGACATTTCTTGCGGACAATGTGAAATAAATAAGACAAAGGACACACGGAAACAGTTTATTTGCTTGTACAGAGATACAAATTTTGGACCACATACAAAATAAAGAAAAAAAAAAGTACAAAAGCTAGGTAAGATTAAGCAGTTCAAGTAATTGTTTTGATAAATGTTAGGAAGACTGAGTTCACACTACGTGTTACAGTGGGCTTCATTATAACACACTCCAAAATATTGTCAACACCACTTTTTTATATAAGTCAAAAGGATATAAATTCTGCCATGGCATAAAGCAGCATCCATATTTGTCATCCATTACTGAATGCGGCAAAAAGAAAAAACCTTCAAGTGCGTAAAGGGAAACGAACTGAAAAAAAAAAAGATATTAAGTAGTTTAAAATAATCAAGGCTTTTTCACATATGTCATTCATTTCATACACTACACTTCGTTTTAATATAACCCAAACATATTAGATGTCACATTCTCAATACTCTGTCAGCAGTGACTTATGGGTAAAAAAAATCTATTTTTATATGTAAACACCAAGATCCAACACTCTGGGGCCCACATTTGAAAACAGTGCAAATATAAGAATTAGGATAACACAAGAGACTCCAGGGAAAGAAAGAAAGCTAGTAACATTTAATAATGTCCCTACACTTGTTGATATCCCTATTATATTATCAAAAGCTCATCGGAATCGGAATAAATACTCAGTTGGGAATAACTATCTCAGCTTGCTTAAAGAAATAGCTCTTGGTTTAACTATAAGTTGCTAAGTCTGAATCTAAATATGCTCCTGATATCATAAATACCTATTTCGATTTTTATTTAGGTTTATTAACAAACTTGAGAATTTTCGTCATTTGTTCTGCCACCTTTAACTCTTGGGCAGGCTTTAAGACATCTGTGTCGGAGTTAACAACCGTAAATATCGGAGGTACGGACAAGCCCTTCTTTGATTTATCAATAAAGAGAGGTCCAATAAAGAACAAACATAATCCAAGCGGTGTTTCCACCTTCCAGTAGGAGCGATCAGTGTCCCAAACCACAGTATAGTTTTCATTGTGAGAATTAAAACTCCAACATTGAAAGCCATAGTCCCCTTTTTGATGTCCCCAGTCCGTCGGGGGAGAATCAGATGTATACGCATGGTTGATTCTCTCCCAGATCATCATTGTTGGCCAACATGCCTCTTTAAATAACTCTTCATACGTTAAATCCACCTTTTTCTTCTCTGAAGACATAATCTTTTTCTCTTTTTATTCAAAAGTAGAGAGAATTGTATGTGAAAACCTGCAGAATAAAAGACATAATTCAAAATAAAAAAAAAATTCCAATTCCAATTAGTCAAAATATTGAAAGTATGTTTATGTTTTTTTTAATTGAGCTAAATTTGGAGATGTATAACCTGTTAATTTTAATATTGCGCATATGTATGTGGGCAATAATGACATGTGGGTTGAGCTCAGGAGAAGAGCTTCTCTATACCCCATGGATGCAAGCTGCCATGTTCAGCAGACAGCAATTGAGATTACTCTGATGCTGGCCAATTACCCTCTTATATGCCATAGTCAATAGCAATCATGGCATTGGCAAAGTTAACCACCAGGTATCACACCTGACCGCTTTTAACTCTTAACTGTGTTGCAGAAGTTCTTTATAGAGGTATATGTTCACACATGGCTGTTATTTCCCATTAAATGACGGCCCTTTAATAAAAATACCCATCATTTTGACAGTGTGTGAATACAGCCAGTGGGTGCTTAATGGTTCATGGCAGCCAGGGCCATTCTGAAGGTCTCTCTGGGCTCCATGATAGGAGTTTTATTATGCTTTGGCATAGGCAGGCAGAGTATAACAGAACAGTACACTACTAGAGATGAGCGAACCTCGAGCATGCTCGAGTCTATCCAAACCTAAACTTTTGGCATTTGATTAGCGGTGGCTGCTGAAGTTGGATAAAGCCCTAAGGCTATGTGGAAAACATGGATATAGTCATTGACTATATCCTTGTTTTCCAGACAACCTTAGAGCTTTATCCAAGTTCAGCAGCCCCAGCTAATCAAAGGCCGATGGTTCAGGTTCGTATGGACTCGAACCCGAACCCGGTTTGCTCATCTCTATATACTACATTACATTTGTGATCTGAGGTCTGTTAGTATTGCAGTATACTGTCCAAGTGATTACATAGTATAGTCCAGGCATGTCAAACTCTGGCCCGTGGTGCCATTTTTTTTTTGGGCCCGCCTGGCAATTCAGAGTTGGAATTACATCTGACCCACCATGGCTACTGTATAAGAAACTATAAGGGAGGGCTGGCTACTATATGAGACTATGGGGGAGGCCTATCTACTATATGAGACTACTGGAGAGGGCTGGCTACTATATAAGAGACTATGGGGGGGGGGGGGTGATTGGCTACTATATAAGAGACTATTGGGAGGGCTGGCTACTATATGAGACTATTGGGGGAGGGATGGCTACTATATGAGACTACAGGGTGGGCTGGCTACTATAAAAGACTATTGGGGAGGGCTAGCTATTATATAAGAGACTATGGGGAGGGCTGGCTACTATTTGAGACCACAGGGGAGGGCTGGCTACTATATGATACTATTGGGGAAGGCTGGCTACTATATGAGACACTTGGGGGGGGGCTGGCTACTATTAAGGGACTATTGGGAGGGCTGGCTAATATGTGGGCCAATTTTGGTTGGGTTGGCTAGAACATGGGGCAATATGGGGGGGCTATAACATGGGTTTGGGTTTAATCAATCATATCATAGCAATTTATCATGTCATTTATCATGCACACCACTGGCAGTGCCAGGAACACCGCACGCTACTCTGACAGTGCCAGGACCGCCGCATTCGCGGTTCAATAACCATCAAGGTTGGCCCGCGACTTTGTCCAATTTTTTTATTTTGGCCCACTGTGTGTTTGAGTTTGACACCCCTGGTATAGTCACATAGAAAAAATATAAATAAATAAATAAAATAAATAATGAAGCAAGACCATTTCTGGTGGCGGGTAAGCCGGGCCACCACTAGGGAGCACTGGTGCACCCCCCCTTCCAACCCCGTTTAGCATGGCACCTATAACCCACCTATGCTGCCACTCCCCCCTTCCCTGGACCTCACTTCGCTGGGCACCCATTACCAGCCCAGGCAGCCAGCCACCCCCCTGGACATCAGCATGGCAGCCATCTTCTCTCCCAGCAGGGCCTGGACATGATCTCTTCAGTAGGCAGAGTGATATGACATCATCGCACCTGCTGGAGAATCGGTCCCTGCAGCTCACAGGCTGAAGAAGAGAGGAGCCAGAAGATAGAAGGGCTCGCACCATGCCAGGAATAGGAGAGTATGGTTTATTTTTGTGTGTGTTGGGCAATGCAGGGGACATTACTATATAGAGGGGCGTGTTTATGTTATTTGCCTTGTGTTGAGTCTAACATGATAACTATGTTCCTCAAGTCAGTAAAATTACAATAGGTAACTTATATAACTTATTTTTTAATTATTGCTTTTAAAGAATTAAAAAAAAAAACGCTCCTGTGGTGTAGTGGTTAAAAAAAAAAGCCACACTAAATATGTTTAAAATTGCTCTATTACATGGGTCTTCAAACTTCAACCCTCCAGCTGTTGCAATACTACATTTCCCATCATTCCTAGACCGCAAAATCCAAAGCTTTAGCTGTCTGGGCATGATGGGAATTGTTGTTTTGCAACAGTTGGAGGGCCGCAGTCTGAAGACTCATGCTATAGGTAGCTTACTTGCCTTATTGCAACTTATTACAATTTTTCCAGATTTGATGTGACCAAAAATCTGCAATTTTGCACTTTGGCGGGGTTTTGCACTTGCTGCTTACCATTCCAGATCAGGAACGCAATAATTTAATAGTTTGAGCGATTATGGACATGGCAATAGCAAATATATTTGTTTATTTATAAAATGGGAAAAAAGTATCGTGATTTAAACTTTTATTATGTGATGGGATTTTTTATTTATTAAACAACTTTTTTCTACAATAACTTGAAGTCCTCCTGGGGGACTTATGTACTGCATTGATCTCTGACAGATCAGTTCAGTTATATCAGATGTACTGCATTGATCTGAGATCAGTATTTGATTACTATGAGCTGCTGGAGCCCATTGTAATCAAGCTCTGGGATAATAGTTATTGCAGGCCAGCAGGAAGTAGGGATTACAAGAAGTAAATTACAAATCTCTGGCACCAGTTGATTTGGAAGAAAAATGGTTTTACTGAACTAGCCCTTGAAGTTGTGGCGGACAGCCGACGAAATTCCGCTGAGTTTATCCGCGAGAATTCCGTAGTGTGAACCCACCCTAACTCCTTTAAAATCAGAATGACCCTTCTGAATTACTGGCACATAATTTAGGTCACATGTGTCAAGCCCTTCCAGTGACTGTGCCTTTGTCCTATTTCCGACAACTCTCGTCACTTCTTACCAAATTTATATGGGCACAAACAACCTCGGTTAGCAAAATCAGTACTTTATCGCTTTAAATCACAGGGAGTTCTAGGACTTCCTAACCTATACCAATATTACGTTGCTGCCCATCTTTCCAGAGTATTAGACTGGCATCGCCATGCCCCCACAAAGTTATGGGTTGACCTGGAGAGGACACTCACTTCTTTCTTTGTTAGCAGCCCCATGGATACTGGCTATAGCCCTCTTTGTCGGTTTTCACCCTACTATCGCCCCGACATTGAAGATTTGCAATAAACATCTCTCCTCAGGCTTCTTAGCTCCACTGTTCCCAGTTTTAGGCAATCCTTCTTTCCCAGTCAGCACTGAAGACCCATTGTGTCGCGCTGGTAAATTTCTCCTTTCTCTGACCTAAAGAATTTCTAGATTTCTAGGACCCCTACCCTTTGAGGTTCTGGAGGTCATTGCAGCTCCCATTTTCTTCTTTCTTTCCCTCCCTACCTGTTTTGCCCACACACCTACCCAGTTCAAATCCCTTTGTCTTGGCTCTGGCCCTATTCGTCATTCTCTCTCTTCTTTACAACATGTTAAGCTCCCCACCGGAACAACTGCCTCCTCATTTTCTCACCGCATGGGAAGAGGATTTGAACATCACCTTTTCTGCGGCTCAGGTAGAAAGAGTGTTTTCCTGCACACATTCTTCCTCGATCTCCTCCCATCTCCAAGATGCGGGATATAAACTTCTTTCAAATTGGTATAGGGTTTCTACCCTTCTTTAACGGATCTTCCCAGAGGTGTCTCCGCACTGCTGGAGGAATTGTGGTGGAGGTGGTTTACTTTTACACACATTATGGATCGGTCCCAAAATGGTCTCCATCTGGAAAGAAATGTGGCATCTCTCATCGCCCTTCACGGATCATCAGCTCCTCTTCTCTGAAACTGTTTTTTCTCCTGCATGTGTCAGATATTCAGTACCATCATTCTGTCCTCAGACACCTGGTTAACACTGCCCGAGCAGGTATACCTACTCTATGGCGTCAGCCTGACCCCCCTAGTATCTCTATTTGGATCCAAAAAGTTGAAGACCTTAAAACGCATGGAAGATCTTACTGCACAGTTACACAGCCGTGCCTCTTGCTTTTTCCGGACCTGGTTTTATTGGGACCAACTCACCAAAACAAATGACTAGAAGTCTCTCTTGGCTCAGTGAGGTGCTGCCTGTATTCCTTCTCCCCCTCTTTTTCTGCTCTTTCCATGTCCTCCATTCTATTCTTCCCTACTTCCCCTCTTTCTTATTTCTTTGGGTTTAGATTGAGCTTTAGCTTGTGTTGTACACCCCTGGTGTGGAGGTGCTGCCAGTCACTTGCCAGACGGTTAGATGTGACACCAATTCAATGGTGGTTGGCAGAGATATAGCCTTGCCCAGCGATGGCACACCTGCTTTTATTTTAATGGGCCGGCTATACCTTGTTCCCCTGTGGTCCGTCACCTGCTGGGCTGTTGCGGGGTCCCTTGGGTACTTAGCACAGTGGTCCAGAGTGGAGTAGTAACCCACCAGGACTATTGGGACTGCCACCTACAGAAAGGGGAGATGACCCAAGGAGTGTGTGTGTCGGTGCTTGACAAGAAATCACAGAGAGTCTCTTTAGCATAAATATAATCTTGCTTACTCTGAAGATACTTGAGGTAGGCAGTAGATAATACAGCTTTGTCTTGATATAATACTTTACACTTGATAAGATTCTTAATACTTTAAGATCCCGATCTGTATTGAGAGTATAAGGAGTGGTACAGTCGTGCTGACTGGGTTACATGATGAGAAGTAGAAGAGAGGATGATGTCGAGACATGTTTGACAGCTGCATCTGATTACTGTATTAGCGGGCACGGCGATCGGACCGTGCCCGCTAATACCTGTGGTCCCGGGCTACAAGCGGCACCCGGGACCGCCGCGGTTCATAGCTCTGAACACCTCTTACGGGCGCATGACGTACCGGTACGTCATGCGTCCTTGAGAGGTTAATACCAGTATAAATACCAGTGTACCTACTGCTGTAATTCCACAGTTCTAAAGAGTAATTTCTTCTTTCCTTTAGCCAGGGCCGGTTTTAGACTAAATATGGCCCTGGGCAAAGTTGAAGGTGGGGCCCCAAAAGCTGAAATATTGTAGCAAGAATTTAAGGTCCCCATACATTTTACACTTTTGTTGGTGGTACCTGCTGCTCGTGGTGGGTTCGGCCATAAGTATAAGGTGTATGGGGCTTTCTGGACAGTCCTCTGACAGATGATTTCAGTGGACATAGGGGGTCGGGCGTGATGGAAAATCAACGCCCAACCTCTTTGTTCTCAGAGAGATAAGCCGCCATCTGTCTGGCTATGGCTTACCCCTCCCACAGAGAACACAAACACTCAGCTGTGCCAAACATTCCTGTGTATGAGGAGGATGGGGCCGGATGGGAAAGATAATTGTCAGCTGAAGGATTGTGCAGCCAGCAGCTAAAGAAAGTGTACGGCCACTTTAAGGGCCGTATTACGCAGCCTGATATTCTGGAGAAGTGAGCGCCAATCTGGTAGAATGGAGCTCGCTTATAGAGTCTACTACATGGCTCGATTATTGTGCAGCAAAGGCTGCATATATATTATATACATACATACACACACACACACACACACACCCCATTAGTGATGTCTGTGCAGCTCTTGCTGTACTGTATGTAGTAAATAATAAAGATATATACTACCTGACCACGTTCCCCGATGTCCTCCAGCCTTGTCTGTGGGATCTACGCGCGCTCTAGCCTCAGAATGGCCTGTCAGCTGACGGAGCACTCAGCCAATCACAGGCCGGGACCGCCGCAGCCTGTGATCGGCTGAGTGGCCTGTCAGCTGACATGCCATTCTGAAGCTAGAGCGCGGGACCCGGGGAGGAAGCCTGAGCGGAGCAGAAGACCTGACAGGTAATGTATTGCTGCAAGGGCTACCGCCCTTGATGCTGCCGCCCTTGATGTCCCTGCAGCCCTCGCTCAACGATCATCGGGCCGTGGAATAGGCCCAGTAAACGAGCGGCGATCTAGCAGATCAGCGCTCGTTTACAGAATTGATCGGGCCCTGCTCGGCCTGTGGAATACGGCCCTTACACAAAGCGATATCGTCCTGATTCAGACAATTTTCGCTCCGTGTATTAGGGCCCTTAGTCACATTGAGTCAATTCAGAAGGTTACATGCCAGGACTGCCGCTACTGTACATGCCAGGACTGCCGCTACATGCCAGGACTGCTGCTAGTGGTGTAAACACAAAAACTATTTATATGCATTGTTTAAAAAAATAAAAAAAAATCACTATATCAGGACCAAATATTACCTCCATACCGTTATTGAAGAAAAAACACACTATATATAGGCCACTGGCGTAGCTACCATGGGGGCAGGGAACGCGGTCGCTATGGGGCCCGGTGTAGCAGAGGGCCCGGGCCCCCTTGGAAAAACAAGTGTCCCAAAGATGCTCCCCGGACTGAGACAGTATGCGATCCAACAGCGCCACCACCCGCCCCCCCCCCCCCCCCCGCCCCGCGTTAGGGGAGTTGCGGTGTCGGGCCGGCGGGCAAGCCGTAGAGGGGCGGTGTGGGGCGCGCGGCACAGGCACGCTGAAGAGGGGTAAGCAGGCTGCAGAGGGGCGGTGCGGTGCTGGTGGCCTCCATCCGCTTAACAACACTGCCGCTGAGCTGCCCCTTCCACTAGGCGTCCCGCTCCCCTCCCGGCCAGACATGGAGCTCCCCGGTCTCTGTAGGCGGCCGCAGGGACCACAGGAAAACAGAAGTTACTCACCGGGTAATGATGTTTCCTCGAGTACATGACAGCACCACGGAGAGAGGGACCCCGCCCCCAAGGACAGGAAACCTGAAGCATAAAAGGATTAGGCCCTCCTCTCAACCTCAGTGTGTATTCCAGAGACCGAAGAGAGCCATGATTAGTATCAGGATTTGTTTAACTCTTTTTAAGAACCGTCACCAATATCAAATCAACAAAAACTTTTTTTTTTTTTCTGCACACCCAAGTGAAACAAACAGTGAAGGTAACCAATAGGGTGGGATGTAATGGTGCTGTCATGTACTCGAGGAAACATCATTACCCGGTGAGTAACTTCTGTTTTCCCCTTAGACATGACAGCACCACGGAGAGAATACCAGAGATGAAAAAAGAATTAGGGAGGGACTATAGCCTGTAAGACTTTACGCCCAAAGAACACACCAGAGGAATCAGAAAGATCCAACCTATAGTGTCGTAAAAAAGTGTGCGGTGAGGACCAAACAGCCGCCCTACAGATCTGAGAGATGGAAGCATCACTTCTTTCAGCCCAAGAGGTTGCAACCGCACGGGTGGAATGAGCTCTGAGCCTAAGGGGAGGAGCAAGACCAGCAGAAGAGTAAGATGAGCAAATAGCCTGCCTGATCCATCTGGCTATAGAACTACTACTAGCCTTACAACCCTTATTAGCTCCGGAAAACTGTACAAACAGAGATCTAGATTGTCTAAATTGCTTAGTGACTTCCAGGTATTGTATAACTGAGCGTCTTACGTCCAAACAATGAAATTCCTGTTCTCTCTTGTTAGCAGGATTATCACAGAAAGAGGGTAATACTATTTCCTGTGAGTGATGAAAATCTGAAACTATTTTGGGCAAAAACGCAGGGTCTGGTTTGATTATGATTCTGTCTGACAAAATCTGAGTATAGGGCTCACAGCATGAAAGACTAGCTAACTCCCCTACTCGCCTGGCTGATGTTACTGCCACTAGAAGGGCCGTTTTAAGAGTAAGATTTTTTAGAGAGATTTCTGACAAAGGTTCAAAGGGAGCATCTGTTAAACTCTTAAGGACTATACTCAAGTCCCAAGAAGGAACTGAGGGAGACAGTCTTGGAGAGAGCCTGGAAGCTGCTCTAAAAAATCTAACTACCCAAGGATGAGTAGCTATCTGATGGTTGTATAATGCCCCTAAACAATCCAACAAGAAAGAAAAAAGTGATGGCACTGCCTGGCTCTCCACTAGATGGCACTATCTCAGGCTGGGTCCGGTATGTGGTGGTGCTCAATCCGAAATAAACATGCTGTATGAACAATGAATAAAGGATAAAAGGAGGCACTCACCAGCAGTGTATTCAGACCATCCGGCTTTTATTGCTGTGCGCAGGGGGAGCGGGGGAGACAAGGTGGGTGACCGCAGTTTCGCGGCTTAGTGCCGCTTTGACGAACCCTCATGTGACTGGTACGTCACTTCCTTTTACGTGTGCAACTTTATCAAACAATGTGAGTGACAAACAAACAAACATCCATTAAAATAAAGTACAAATTACACTGGCTAGCATATTCGGATATAGGGATTCATGCAATATTCACATCACTACGAGTATTAAGACCCAGGGCGCCAAGCGCATCATATTTAATAATAAGTTCAGTTTCTTTTTGAAGGAGCAACCGCTTTCTATCACCCCCACCTTTTGGGGGAGGGACAATACATAACCCAGCAAAATGTAACTGTGAGGAATCCCCATCATGTTCCTGCTGAATATGTCTGATCATGCGGGGGCTACCTTTCCCTGTCTGCACTGATCTGACATGCTCTGAGAATCTCCTCCACATGGGACGGATGGTCTTCCCTATATAATATTTGCCACAGTTACAAATCAAAGCATATACCACATACTGGCTTTTGCATGTCATAAAGTCATTAACCACATGTTCATGGCCACCTAATTTAATGTATCTACCATTATTTAATGATCTACAGTAGTGGCAATGGCCACACTTAAAATTACCCTTGGCTGACCTGGATGTAAGCCATGACCCTTCTTTTCGTGGATTCTGTTTGTCAAGTCTCCCATGGACTAGTAGATCTTTAATGTTCTGAGTGCGTCTAAATGTCACTGTGGGGCGCTCAGCAATGTGTCCTCTTAGGTGTTCGTCCTGTTCTACAATGTGCCAGTTTTTGTAAATAGCGTTCTTAATGGTTCTCTCCAGGGGTGAATAATCAAATGTGAATACCACTCTTTTTTTATCTGCCTTGTGTTTTTTATTTACATGTATATTACGCTGTTTTGTTGTTGTGAGCAATTGGAGTCTGTTCACACTTGACGCCCTCTGGAGGCTCTCGCTAATTAGTTGTTGGGGATATCCTCTTTTTCTCAGTCGGTGGCTCAATTCCTCTGCCTGTTTAGGCAAGAAAGGAGGGGAAGAAAGTTTCCTGGAGTTTGTGGGATACATGAATGATAATAATTTCAACATGTTTTATACATCTGTGTATGGGGGACTGGAGCTGGACTTCTTAGATGTACACCTGGACATTAGCAGCGGCACACTTACCACATCATGCTATAGAAAAAAGACGGCTGTCAATTCACTGCTTAATCACTCTAGCTACCATCCACACCACACTAAGAGAGCGTTACCGTACAGTCAATTTATCAGATTGAGACGCATAAATAACAATGAAATTTTATTCACTAAACAGGCAGAGGAATTGAGCCACCGACTGAGAAAAAGAGGATATCCCCAACAACTAATTAGCGAGAGCCTCCAGAGGGCGTCAAGTGTGAACAGACTCCAATTGCTCACAACAACAAAACAGCGTAATATACATGTAAATAAAAAACACAAGGCAGATAAAAAAAGAGTGGTATTCACATTTGATTATTCACCCCTGGAGAGAACCATTAAGAACGCTATTTACAAAAACTGGCACATTGTAGAACAGGACGAACACCTAAGAGGACACATTGCTGAGCGCCCCACAGTGACATTTAGACGCACTCAGAACATTAAAGATCTACTAGTCCATAGGAGACTTGACAAACAGAATCCACAAAAAGAAGGGTCATGGCTTACATCCAGGTCAGCCAAGGGTAATTTTAAGTGTGGCCATTGCCACTACTGTAGATCATTAAATAATGGTAGATACATTAAATTAGGTGGCCATGAACATGTGGTTAATGACTTTATGACATGCAAAAGCCAGTATGTGGTATATGCTTTGATTTGTAACTGTGGCAAATATTATATAGGGAAGACCATCCGTCCCATGTGGAGGAGATTCTCAGAGCATGTCAGATCAGTGCAGACAGGGAAAGGTAGCCCCCGCATGATCAGACATATTCAGCAGGAACATGATGGGGATTCCTCACAGTTACATTTTGCTGGGTTATGTATTGTCCCTCCCCCAAAAGGTGGGGGTGATAGAAAGCGGTTGCTCCTTCAAAAAGAAACTGAACTTATTATTAAATATGATGCGCTTGGCGCCCTGGGTCTTAATACTCGTAGTGATGTGAATATTGCATGAATCCCTATATCCGAATATGCTAGCCAGTGTAATTTGTACTTTATTTTAATGGATGTTTGTTTGTTTGTCACTCACATTGTTTGATAAAGTTGCACACATAAAAGGAAGTGACGTACCAGTCACATGAGGGTTCGTCAAAGCGGCACTAAGCCGCGAAACTGCGGTCACCCACCTTGTCTCCCCCGCTCCCCCTGCGCACAGCAATAAAAGCCGGATGGTCTGAATACACTGCTGGTGAGTGCCTCCTTTTATCCTTTATTCATTGTTCATAATGCCCCTAAAGCAGATGCCTGAACCTTTAAAGTGGCTGGCTTAAGGCCCTTCTCTAGGCCCTTTTGAAGGAAGTCCAAGATTTGAGCAATATTAGGCTTATGAAGGTCTACTTTATCTGCCCCCAAAAAAAGAAAAAAAGGTCCTCCAAATTCTGAAGTAGATCTTAGAGGTTGCAGGCTTCCTACTCTTCTGTAAGGTTGAAATTACAGCGTCAGAGAGGCCATGACTTCTAAGGATTAGAATTTCAAAAGCCAGGCCGTCAGGTGCAGCTGCTTTGCTTCTTGATGAAAGATCGGACCCTGAGAAAGTAAATCCGGTTGTTCCAGTAGAACCCAGGGATCCGTCACAGACATGGATCTGAGACCTGAGAACCAAGCTCTGCGTGGCCAAAATGGGGCTATAAGAATCACTCGTGCTGAGTCCTGACGTATCTTCCTTAGTACTCAAGGGATCAAGGCCAGCGGAGGAAAAGCGTACATTAGACTCCAAGACCAAGTCTGACTTAGGGCATCTACGCCTAGGGGCCGGTCCGCTGGGGACAAGGAAAGAAACTGTCTCACCTGTCTGTTTGCTCTGGTTTGCGAACAGATCTATGACCGGCCTCCCCCAAAAGGTGAGTTATCATTTGAAAGATTGAGAGATTCAGGCGCCATTCCCCTTGTAGTAGCCGATATCTGCTGAGGTAGTCTGCTCTTGTATACAGTATTCCCTTGAGATGGACAGCTGATAGACTCAAAAGATTTTTCTCTGCAAAGGAAAAAATAAGATAAGACATGTCCAATAACAGGGGGCTCCTGATGGTACCCTGCCTATTGATAATGGAAACCGCTGTTAAATTATCTGAGAAGATTTTATTACAATTTTTATGTGAGACTTTGCCCTACACAGGGCAAAATAAATAGCTGCTAATTCTTTGAAGTTAGAAGATCTATTGCTGTATTCCTCATCCCAGGTACCCTGAAAATTAAGATGTCTGATGTGAGCGCCCCAGCCCGAAGGGCTGGCATCTGTGGTTATTATCTCAGGTGAGGAAAAAGTCCAGCTAAGACCTTTAGAGAGATTATTCCTGGAAAACCACAAGGCAAAACTCTCCAATGTAACCTGGGATAAGGTAACTTTTTTGTCCAAACCTGTCGGAGAAACATCCCATGCCTCAAGGGGCTGAGCCTGTAAGGGCCTTGAATGAATTTGGGCCCAAGGAACCGCTGGAATGGCTGCTGTAAATAGACCAAGAAGCGACATACCCCTCCTTATGGATGTTACTGGATTCTGAAGAAGATAGTTTGTTAAGTCTTGTAGCTTCTCTATCTTCTCCAAGGGCAGGAATGATTTTTGAGTCACCGAGGGCAGTGAAATTCCCAGGAACAGCTTTTCCCTTTCTGGAGTTAATGATGATTTTTTGTAATTTACTATCCAGCCGAGATTTTCTAGAATGGACAGGGTTCTCTTTAACATTGTTTGAAGTTTTTCTTCTGATTCTGCTATTAACAGAAAGTCGTCCAAGTATGGAATGAAACCGCCTTCCTGCTCCCTTACATGAGCTGCCATTTCCACCACTATCTTGGTGAAGATCCGTGGGGCACTGGAGATGCCGAAGGGCAGAGCTTCAAACTGTAGGTGAATCAGGGAGTTGTTGATCCAGATTGCTATTCTGAGATATTTTTGAAAATCCTTGTGGATTGGAACGTGTAAGTATGCGTCCTTTAGGTCTACTGACGCCATAAAACAATCTGGAAAGAGCAAGTTTATTGTTCTTTTGATGGTTTCCATCTTGAATCTTTGGTAGCGAAGATGTTGATTCAGAGGTTTAAGATTTATTATGACTCTGTAACTTTCGTCTGTTTTTTTTTACCAAAAACTATGTGGAATAGGACCCTTGACCTTTTTCTGATTCCGGAACTGGAACCAGGACTTCCTTCTCCAGTAATGTTAGAACTTCCAATTTTAGGAACTCTAGTTCCCTTGAGTCCTGATGGCCCTTTGTTATAACAAAACGAGTGGGAGGAAGGGATGCAAAATCTAAGCGTACTCCATCTTGAATAGACTGAAGTACCCATCTGCTTCCGCAGATCTTTTCCCATTCCTGTGCGAAGTGTTTTAAACTTCTCCCATCAAAACACAAGAAAATGAGTGCCTATAGGGATTCCACTAGGTGGACTATAAACCACACACCCAAAGGAGGGCCAAAAGCCCAAAGAAACACACCTACATGGTCCCTAAGTCTAAAATGTAACTTTTAATTAGCTTCTATTAAAATATTGACAATTGTATGTACCTGCACGTTAAAACCACACACACAACTGTCCCTAGTAAATGATAGATACGTCCCTAGTAGGGATAAAGTGAATCAGATAGCTGCAGACTATTGACTGTTCACTACTAGTTGTATATATATGTAAACACTGGGATCAGTTGAGGTAGTATTAAAACAAAAACCGCATAGCCCCTCAACTAGTTTCACCCAGTCATGGGCGTCATCAGGAGGAGGGCTTATGACAATGCGGCGCCGGAATTTGCCCGTATTTATAGGTCATGATTGACACCCTTAGGGGTCAGCCAAACGACCTACCAATCATATTTATGGAAAGGTCATCATCATCAATGTTTGATATAAACCGCCAATCCCCTACACCCACGTCAGACGCCAACATCGGTGACCGGAGGCAATGGGCGTAACAAAGTAAATCCACCATTGACGTCTCTTACCTTCATATTACCCCTCCTCTTGCTCCGCTCCAATCATAAGGAGGGGGATTCTCCGTACAACGTCACCTACGACAGTAGGACTTCCGGGTCATGTGCCGCTGTTAATGATACTAATGACTGTGACGTCATCCAGACTCCGATCACATGATCGGGCCAAATCCCCTTGTCGACAGTGTGCCATTGATGTGCTGAATTCTTATCTTACATCCTGTGCATGCGCACTTGTCTACATATCTCCCAACTCATACAATTATATTCATAACTATGGTATCACAAAGTGATTTAACCATAGTCCCTCAGTATAAAATGATCACATCGTATTACATAGAGGTAAGTATATTTAGTAACGTAGCAATTACACATATTTCTTAGAAAAAACTGATCTCTCTTAGAAAAAAACAGATTATTTAAATCAATCAAGAATGATATAATGATAAAAAGGATGAGGTCGTAGTTGGTAGGTAAGAGTCCATTGTGTTCATATCATATAAAACTATATACATATCATTTAGCACTAGTACTTAGGTGGAGGGAGAGAACCAAAATATTAAAGAAAACTATTAGAAACAAATTCAAGGCTGAAAAGCAGATCAGAATATAAAAATTACAAAAAAAACATAAAGGAAAAACCTTCATTAAGCCCCTGAGGGCTCATACTGGAGAGGCGGTGTATCCACCTAGCCTCTTCTCTTAGCAATAATTTGTCCAAGCATCCCTTACGTGGTCCCAGTTTTGGATGGGAGATCCCTATAAAGTGTAGGGCTTCACATTTCCCAGCATGATGGGTACGTATATGTCTCGAGATTGGTGTATCTTCTGCATTTCTAATCGTGCTTAGATGTTTAGAAATTCTCCTCCGAAACTCCTTTATCGTCTTACCCACATAAACTTTTGGGCATTCACATATTGCAATATAAATAATGCCCTTCGTTCTGCAATTGATGAATTGTCTTATGTCATATGTCTTGGAATCCACTGGATTTTGAAATTCCTTGGTTGTGGTCACAAAACTACAGAATTGGCACCTTCCACATGGATGGGACCCTACCAGGTTCGATTTCAACCAGGTTTCCTTCTTTTCCCCCTCATAATGGCTATGGACCAGAAGGTCTCGGAGGTTAGGACCTCTCCTGTATGTCACACTAGGTCTTGGGCCCACCACCTCCTTCAGATCTCCATCACCCAATAGGATCTTCCAATGTCTTCGCAAAATAGCCATTATTGAGGATGCGTTAGCATCATATGTCCCTATACATCTAATTTTCTTTGACTCCAACTGTGATGTATTAGTTGCAGTATCTTCCAAAAGGGTGGTTCTATTCTCACATAGAGCCCTTTGAAAGGCTCTCTTAATGGGCTTACGAGGGTAACCCCTCTCCTTGAACCTCTGAGATAAATTAGTACATTCTCTCAAAAAAGAAGACTGTTCAGAGCAATTCCTCCTGGCTCTGAGAAATTGGCCAATGGGAATCCCCCTCCTCAAGGGCTCAGGATGCCAACTTGACCAGTGTAATAAATTGTTTGTAGATGTGGTTTTGCGGTATATGTCCATCTGTATATTCAGAGTCTCATCGATGGAAATTGTTAGATCTAAAAAATGTATTTCTCGATCTTGAAATTCATGAGTGAAATACATTCCAATATTGTTGTTGTTGAGAATATCAACAAAATTCTCAAAAGTGGCCTTATCCCCGTCCCAAAAAATCAAAACGTCATCTATAAATCTCCCCCAGAAAAGAATGTGACTGGTGAAAAAAAGTAAGTCCTCACAAAAAACGTGCTCAGCCTCCCACCACCCTAAAAATAAATTAGCATAAGTGGGTGCACAAGTGCTCCCCATTGCTGTCCCTTTTATTTGGTGATAAAATTTGTGGTCAAATAAGAAATAATTGTGAGTGAGGACATATTCCAATATTGACAAAGTGAATTGGTTGTGATCTCGTAAGTGGCAACTCCTTGAGTCCAAAAAATAAGAAACCGCCTGTAAACCTAGGTCGTGTCTAATGTTCGTGTATAAGGACTCAACGTCCAAACTCGCAAGATGTGTAGTAGGTGTCACCGTGATATCTGAAATTTTTCGAACCGTGTCTTTAGTATCCTTAAGAAAAGAAGGTAGTGAGAAAACAAAAGAATTGAAAATTTTATCCACATAGGTGCTAGTCCCCTGTGTCAGGCAATCATTGCCTGACACAATGGGGCGGCCCTTAAGGGGGGAAAGTGATTTATGCACTTTGGGAAGTGCATAAAAGGTCGCAACAGTAGGGGTGGGGTTCCAGATGTATTGGTATTCACTCTTACTAATCAATTTCCGAGTTTTAGCGTCTTCTAAGAGAATTTTAAACTCACTGAGGAAGGAATTAGTTGGATCATTGTATAGGATATAATAGGTGGTTCTATCATCAAGAAGTGATTTCACCATTTGGACATATTGTATCTTGTCCAAAAGGACGATGTTCCCGCCTTTATCTGAAGGCTTAACTACCAGTTCCGTATTTCTACGTAGTTCTTCTAACGCTGTCTGTTCTAAATGTGTCAAATTAGACTGAATTTTGTCCCTTCTAGTCCTCAAGGAGTTAATGTCTGCAGATACAAGAGATACAAAGGTATCAATGTGAGAATATTGTGTTATACTTGGTGTAAACGTAGATTTCGGACCAAGTCCAGTTTCGGGAATGGGTGTTCGTTCATTCTCAACTAAGAGCTCTTCCAGTGTCCTTATAGCCTGGTCTTCCCTCTGACTGTCAACACTCACGTTTCTCTCTCTATTCAGATGCCATTTATGGAGGGCTAGCTTTCTACCGAAAAGGTTGATGTCTTTAATCCAATTAACCCCTTAGTGACCGCCGATACGGCTTTCTACGGCGGTCACTAATGGGCCTTATTCTGCTGCCATCAGCTTTTTACGGCGATGGCAGAGAATAAGGCTGCGGGGCCGGGACGGCCCCCACCCCATCCCCCCGGCTACCGGAGGTAGCTGAGGGGTTGGGGCAGTGTGTGGGGTCCGTCCCGGCCCCCCCCCTTACCGACGATCGCCGCTATTAACGTTATAGCGGCGGCCGTCGGTAAAGAGGATTACCGGTGCTGCCGCCGCCTTTCATCTCCCCCCGCCGTGAATCTACGGCGGGGGGAGATGAAATAAGTGTATATCAGACCCCAGATCAGACCCCCCTAGTGCCCCAATAACTAACCCCCCTCCCCCGGCGGCCATCATTTCCAAGATGGCCGCCGCCATCGCTGTGAACCGACTAACGTCGGTTCACAGCGATGAAAAAGTTAAAATGAATGAAAGCCCCATGCTCTCCGCCACCGGAGGTAGCGGAGAGCATGGGGCAGTCATCGGGGACCCCCTGTTGGGTCCCGGTACAAGCGATCAGCGGTATATACTATATACCGCTGATCGCTTGTACCATGTGCTCCCGGCACTTTTTATCCCCTGTCACCATGAATGATTGGTGACAGGGGATAAAAAGTGATGTCCCCCCACCCCCCAAGTCGCCCCCCACCCCCCCTGTCACCCCCGTCCCCCAGTCACCCCCCCCTTCCCCATATACGTTACCTGATCCTGGAGCTCCTTCCTCCTCGACGTCCTGGCTGGTAATGAAGTGCGCATGCGCTTCACAACCAGCCAACTCTGAAAATTTAAAGTGACAGAGACCAATTTGGTCTCTGTCACTGAACTATGATTACTGTGATAGAAAATATCACAGTAATCATAGTAATACAGTGAAAATGAATATGTAAAGTACAAAAAGTGACAAACATACAAAAAAATAAAACACACACTTTTTATTATAGTAATAATTGCAGTTTACTCCCAAATTACCCCTAACCCCTCCCCAGATCACCCATAACCACCGCACGTTGCCCGTAACCACCGCACGTTGCCCGTAACCACCGCACGTTGCCCGTAACCACCGCACGTTGCCCGTAACCACCGCATGTTGTCCGTAACCACCGCACGTTGCCCGTAACCACCGCACGTTGCCCGTAACCACCGCACGTTGCCCGTAACCACCGCAAATTGCCAGTGACCCCCTCCAGATTGCCCGTAACCACCCCAAATTACATGTACCCACCCCAGATTACCTATAAGCACTTCAGTTTATCAGTAACAATCCCAGATTGTCTGTAACCCTTCCAGGTTGCACATAACCCCCCCAGGTTCCCCGTAATCATGCCAGATTACATGTAACCCCCCCAGATTGCACGTAACCACTGCGCGTTGCCTCTGACCACGCCACGATGCCGCTGCCCACGCCACGATGCCTCTGACCACGCCACGATGCCTCTGACCACGCCACGATGCCTCTGACCACCGCACGTCGCCTCTGACCACCACACGTCGCCTCTGACCACCACACGTCGCCTCTGACCACCCCAAATTGCCAATGACACCCTCCAGATTGCGGTGCCCATGTCAGATTACAGGTACCCACCCCAGATTGCCTATAAGAACTTCAGTTTATCCGTAACCACCCCACATTGCCCGTAACCACCCCACGTTGCCCGTAACCACCCCAGATTGTCAGTAAGCACTGCAGGTTGCGCGTAACCACCCCACGTTGCCCGTATCCACCTCAGATTGTCTGTAAGCACTGCAGGTTGCCCGTAACCAGCCCACGTTGCCTGTAACCACCCCAGATTGTCTGTAAGCATTGCAGGTTGCCCGTAACCACCCCACGTTGCCCGTATCCACCCCAGATTGTCTGTAAGCACTGCAGGTTGCCCGTAACCACCCCACGTTTCACGTAACCATCCCAGATTGTCTGTAAGCACAGCAGGTTGCCTGTAACCAGCCCACGTTGCCTGTAACCAGCCCACGTTGCCTGTAACCAGCCCACGTTGCCTGTAACCAGCCCACGTTGCCGTAACCACAGCAGGTTGCCCGTGACCACCACACGTTGCCCATAACCACCCCGTGTTGCCTGTAACCACCCCACGTTGCCTGTAACCACAGCAGGTTGCCCGTGACCACCCCAGATTACCTGTAACCACCTCAGGTTGCCTATAACCACCCCTGGTTGCCCGTAACCACCCCACATTACCTGTAATCTCATTTTTTTAATTTTATTTTAGTAACTGCGCTATTCTAATAACCATTACTAGCTGCGGTTTTGCTCCTGTAAATTGGCGCTCCTTCCCTTCTGAGCCCTGCTGTGTGCCCATACAGTGGTTTATGCCCACATATGAGGTACCGTTTTACTCAGGAGAACCTGCGTTACAGATTTTGGGGTACGTTTTCTCTCCTGTTCCTCGTCAAATTGAGAAATTTCAAACTAAACCAACATATTATTGGAAAAATTCGAGTTTTTCATTTTTACTGGCCAATTTTGAATACTTTCCTCTAATACCTGTGGGGTAAAAATGGTCACCACACCCCAAGATGAATTCTTTGAGGGGTGCTCTTTCCAAAATGTGGTGACTTTTGGGGGGGTTCTCTTCTGCGGACACTACAGGGGCTCAGCAAACGCACCTGGCGCTCAGAAACTTCTTCAGAAAAATCTGCACTGAAAATGCTAATTGGCGCTCCTTCCCTTCTGAGCCCGGCTGTGTGCCCATGCAGTGGTTTACGCCCACATATGGGGTACTGTTCTACTCAGGAGAACCTGCTTTACATATATTGGGGTGACATTTCTCTCCTGTTCCTCGTGAAATTGAGAAATTTCAAACTAAAGGAACATATTATTGGAAAAATTCGAGTTTTTCATTTTTACTGTCTACTTTTGAATACTTTCCTCAAATACCTGTGGGGTCAAAATGCTCACCACACCCCAAAATAAATTCTATGAGGGGTGCACTTTCCAAAATGGAGTGATTTATTGGGAGATTTTACTCTGCGGACACTACAGGGGCTCTGCAAACGCACCTGGCACTCGGAAACTTCTTCAGCAAAATCTGCATTGAAAAAGCTAATTGGCGCTCCTTCCCTTTTGAGCCCTCCTGTGTGCCCATACAGTGGTTTACGCCCACATATGGAGTACCATTGTACTCAGGAGAACCTGTGTTACAAATTTTGTGGTACTTTTTTCCTCTTGTTCCTCGTGAAATTGAGAAATTTCAAACTAAAAGAACATAATATTGGAAAAATTTGAGTTTTTCATTTTTACTGTCTACTTTTGAATACTTTCCTCTAATACCTGTGGGGTCAAAGTGGTCACCACACACCAAGATGAATACTTTGAGGGGTGCACTTTCCAAAATGGAGTGACTTATGGCGAGATTTTACTCCGCTGGCACTACAGGGGCACTGCAAACGCACCTGGCGCTCGGAAACTTCTTCAGCAAAATCTGCATTGAAAAAGCTAATTGGCGCTCCTTCCCTTCTGAGCCCTCCTGTGTGCCCATGCAGTGGTTTATGCCCACATATGGGGTACCATTGTACTCAGGAGAACCTGCGTTACAAATTTTGGGGTACTTTTTTCCTCTTGTTCCTCGTGAAATTGAGAAATTTCAAACTAAACAAATATATTATTGGAAGAATTCGAGTTTTTCATTTTTACTGTCTTCTTTTGAATACTTTCCTGTAATACCTGTGGGGTCAAAATGGTCACCACACACCAAGATGAATTCTTTGAGGGGTGTACTTTCCAAAATGGGGTGACTTATGGGGGGTTTTCTCTCTGCTGACACTACAGGGGCTCTGCAAACGCACCTGGCGCTCAGAAACTTCTTCAGCAAAATTTGCATTGGAAAAGCTAATTGGCGCTCCCTTCCTTCTGAGCCCTGCTGTGTGCCCATACAGTGGTTTACGCCCACATATGGGGTACCGTTGTACTCAAGAGAACCTGCATTACAAATTTTGGGGTGCTTTTTGTCTCATATTCCTTTTGAAAATGAGAAACTTTAATCTAAACGTATATATTATTGGAAAATTTAAATTTTCAATTTTTTTACTGCCTAATTGTGAATACTTTCCTCCAGCCCCTGAAGGGTTAAAATGCTCATTATACCCCTAGATTAATTCTTTAAGGTGTGTAGTTTCCAAAATGGGGTCACTTATGGGGGTTTTCAGGATACCAGACTTCTAAATCCATTTAAAAAAAGAACTGGTCCCTAAAAAAATCAGTTTCACGAAAATGTGATAATTTGCTGATAAATTTCTAAGCCCCATAACACCCTAAAAAAGTAAAATATGTTTACCAAATTATGCCAGAATAAAGAAGACATATTGGTAATGTGACTTAGTAACTAATTTATGTGCTACGACTTTCTTTTTTTAGAAGCAGAGAATTTCAAAGTTCATAAAATGCAAATTTTTTTAAATTTTTCATGATATTTTGATGTTTTTCACAAAAAAACACACAAAGTAGTGACCAAATTTTGCCACTAACATAAAGTGCCATATGTCACGAAAAAACAATCTCAGAATCGCTAGCATACGTTAAAGCATCACTGAGCTATAAGAGCATAAAGTGAGACAGGTCAGATTTTAAAAATTAGCCTGGTCATTAAGGCCCAAACTAGCTGCAGCACGAAGGGGTTAAAATTGTCACTCTTCGGTACTGGCGTGAATGATAGACCTCTCTTAGGTAAGGATTCCTGTTTAGCTGTTAATGTGAATGAAGAGAGATTGAAAATACGGAGAGTATCATTCCTCTCACTAGAGGAGATAAGTGTGTCATTCTCAGCTAGCCCTGTCGCCCCAACTGCATGTGGGCAGCTGGGCCTAAAAAAGGGGTCCCAGGGAGAGGAAACATCACTGGTGGCGGAGCTTGTGACAAGGAGGGAATCTGTGGCAGTCTGGTAGTGGGAACCTGAGTATTGTGTAAACCTGATTGCATGCCTGTATTTGTTGATGCCGTATGTACATTGGTGGTTAGATCTGATACAGAAGGTAAGGAGGAGGAATATAAAGTAGTAGACACTCCCTCTCTGGTTGGATTTTGTCGTGTCCATGTGTTTTGTGGCCCTGAATTACTCGCTGGTGCAGATGTTTGTGCAGGGACTCGTCTCTTATTTCTATTTTGTGGGAATTGTTTCCTTTTTTGCTTTCTCTTTCCTCTCAATCTATTTGGCCCACTATACTCTGAACCCGACTCTTCTTGTCCTGAGGTGTCAGAATTGAAATGGTAGCGTGCAGCTACAGGGGTGGTATTCCTTTTGTATGTATAAACTTGATTAGTTGCAAAATCTTGCCAATCACGGACAAATTTCTTATGTTTTTTCTCTTTAATTTCACCTTTATATATATCTAGAAGTTTCTGTAGCTGTTGCTCCAAATTGGAGAATTCAGGGTAAGTGGAAAAGTTGCGTATTTCTACTAGTTCTCTCTCCAGTTGTTCACTAATCTTTTTATAGTGTATTTTTTCGTATTCAAGGAGGTATCTGATTAAGCGTATAGAGTTTTCAGTGAGCAACTTCTCCCAGCCTTCAAGGATGGCTGTGTCTTCCTTATGAGAGTTAGGAAAAATAAAGATATGTAAACCTCGATATACAATATTTTTTTGTAGATAGCTCTCAAAACTGGCTATCTCCCACCACGCTCTTATCTGGGATTTGAATGTCTTGGTAATATTGCGAAAGGTAATATTTTCTTGTGTTTTGATGTTTAGTTGGGGCATAACCCCTGTTTGTTCTGGTAGTGCCGTATACTAGAATGGCAGGATTCCTGTCAAAAAACTTTAATGTGGAAAGCTATTTAGCTGAAGCCACACAAGTATTCACTACTGAGAATTTACCACTTCAACAGTACGATGTCCAAGCAGCTTTTCGCAATATTACCAAGACATTCAAATCCCAGATAAGAGCATGGTGGGAGATAGCCAGTTTTGAGAGCTATCTACAAAAAAATATTGTATATCGAGGTTTACGTACCTTTATTTTTCCTAACTCTCATAAGGAAGACACAGCCTTCCTTGAAGGCTGGGAGAAGTTGCTCACTGAAAACTCTATACGCTTAATCAGATACCTCCTTGAATACGAAAAAATACACTATAAAAAGATTAGTGAACAACTGGAGAGAGAACTAGTAGAAATACGCAACTTTTCCACTTACCCTGAATTCTCCAATTTGGAGCAACAGCTACAGAAACTTCTAGATATATATAAAGGTGAAATTAAGGAGAAAAAACATAAGAAATTTGTCCGTGATTGGCAAGATTTTGCAACTAATCAAGTTTATACATACAAAAGGAATACCACCCCTGTAGCTGCACGCTACCATTTCAATTCTGACACCTCAGGACAAGAACAGTCGGGTTCAGAGTATAGTGGGCCAAATAGATTGAGAGGAAAGAGAAAGCAAAAAAGGAAACAATTCCCACAAAATA
This sequence comes from Dendropsophus ebraccatus, assembly GCF_027789765.1. Classification (NCBI taxonomy): domain Eukaryota; kingdom Metazoa; phylum Chordata; class Amphibia; order Anura; family Hylidae; genus Dendropsophus; species Dendropsophus ebraccatus. Next base: position 48,520,812 of record NC_091462.1, read on the forward strand.
GGAATAAGAGACGAGTCCCTGCACAAACATCTGCACCAGCGAGTAATTCAGGGCCACAAAACACATGGACACGACAAAATCCAACCAGAGAGGGAGTGTCTACAACTTTATATTCCTCCTCCTTACCTTCTGTATCAGATCTAACCACCAATGTACATACGGCATCAACAAATACAGGCATACAATCAGGTTTACACAATACTCAGGTTCCCACTACCAGACTGCCACAGATTCCCTCCTTGTCACAAGCTCCGCCACCAGTGATGTTTCCTCTCCCTGGGACCCCTTTTTTAGGCCCAGCTGCCCACATGCAGTTGGGGCGACAGGGCTAGCTGAGAATGACACACTTATCTCCTCTAGTTAGAGGAATGATACTCTCCGTATTTTCAATCTCTCTTCATTCACATTAACAGCTGAACAGAAATCCTTACTTAAGAGAGGTCTATCATTCACGCCAGTACCGAAGAGTGACAATTTTAATTGGATTAAAGACATCAACCTTTTCGGTAGAAAGCTAGCCCTCCATAAATGGCATCTGAATAGAGAGAGAAATGTGAGTGTTGACAGTCAGAGGGAAGACCAGGCTATAAGGACACTGGAAGAGCTCTTAGTTGAGAATGAACGAACACCCATTCCCGAAACTGGACTTGGTCCGAAATCTACGTTTACACCAAGTATAACACAATATTCTCACATTGATACCTTTGTATCTCTTGTATCTGCAGACATTAACTCCTTGAGGACTAGAAGGGACAAAATTCAGTCTAATTTGACACATTTAGAACAGGCAGCATTAGAAGAACTACGTAGAAATACGGAACTGGTAGTTAAGCCTTCAGATAAAGGCGGGAACATCGTCCTTTTGGACAAGATACAATATGTCCAAATGGTGAAATCACTTCTTGATGATAGAACCACCTATCATATCCTAGACAATGATCCAACTAATTCCTTCCTCAGTGAGTTTAAAATTCTCTTAGAAGACGCTAAAACTCGGAAATTGATTAGTAAGAGTGAATACCAATACATCTGGAACCCCACCCCTACTGTTGCGACCTTTTATGCACTTCCCAAAGTGCATAAATCACTTTCAACCCTGAAGGGCCGCCCCATTGTGTCAGGCAATGATTGCCTGACACAGGGGACTAGCACCTATGTGGATAAAATTTTGAATTCTTTTGTTTTCTCACTACCTTCTTTTCTTAAGGATACTAAAGACACGGTTCGAAAAATTTCAGATATCACGGTGACACCTACTACACATCTTGCGAGTTTGGGCGTTGAGTCCTTATACACGAACATTAGACACGACCTAGGTTTACAGGCGGTTTCTTATTTTTTGGACTCAAGGAGTTGCCACTTACGAGATCACAACCAATTCACTTTGTCAATATTGGAATATGTCCTCACTCACAATTATTTCTTATTTGACCACAAATTTTATCACCAAATAAAAGGGACAGCAATGGGGAGCACTTGTGCACCCACTTATGCTAATTTATTTTTAGGGTGGTGGGAGGCTGAGCACGTTTTTTGTGAGGACTTACTTTTTTTCACCAGTCACATTCTTTTCTGGGGGAGATTTATAGATGACGTTTTGATTTTTTGGGACGGGGATAAGGCCACTTTTGAGAATTTTGTTGATATTCTCAACAACAACAATATTGGAATGTATTTCACTCATGAATTTCAAGATCGAGAAATACATTTTTTAGATCTAACAATTTCCATCGATGAGACTCTGAATATACAGACGGACATATACCGCAAAACCACATCTACAAACAATTTATTACACTGGTCAAGTTGGCATCCTGAGCCCTTGAGGAGGGGGATTCCCATTGGCCAATTTCTCAGAGCCAGGAGGAATTGCTCTGAACAGTCTTCTTTTTTGAGAGAATGTACTAATTTATCTCAGAGGTTCAAGGAGAGGGGTTACCCTCGTAAGCCCATTAAGAGAGCCTTTCAAAGGGCTCTATGTGAGAATAGAACCACCCTTTTGGAAGATACTGCAACTAATACATCACAGTTGGAGTCAAAGAAAATTAGATGTATAGGGACATATGATGCTAACGCATCCTCAATAATGGCTATTTTGCAAAGACATTGGAAGATCCTATTGGGTGATGGAGATCTGAAGGAGGTGGTGGGCCCAAGACCTAGTGTGACATACAGGAGAGGTCCTAACCTCCGAGACCTTCTGGTCCATAGCCATTATGAGGGGGAAAAGAAGGAAACCTGGTTGAAATCGAACCTGGTAGGGTCCTATCCATGTGGAAGGTGCCAATTCTGTAGTTTTGTGACCACAACCAAGGAATTTCAAAATCCAGTGGATTCCAAGACATATGACATAAGACAATTCATCAATTGCAGAACGAAGGGCATTATTTACATTGCAATATGTGAATGCCCAAAAATTTATGTGGGTAAGACGATACAGGAGTTTCGGAGGAGAATTTCTAAACATCTAAGCACGATTAGAAATGCAGAAGATACACCAATCTCGAGACATATACGTACCCATCATGCTGGGAAATGTGAAGCCCTACACTTTATAGGGATCTCCCATCCAAAACTGGGACCACGTAAGGGATGCTTGGACAAATTATTGCTAAGAGAAGAGGCTAGGTGGATACACCGCCTCTCCAGTATGAGCCCTCAGGGGCTTAATGAAGGTTTTTCCTTTATGGCTTTTTTGTAATTTTTATATTCTGATCTGCTTTTCAGCCTTGAATTTGTTTCTAATAGTTTTCTTTAATATTTTGGTTCTCTCGCTCCACCTAAGTACTAGTGCTAAATGATATGTATATAGTTTTATATGATATGAACACAATGGACTCTTACCTACCAACTACGACCTCATCCTTTTTATCATTATATCATTCTTGATTGATTTAACCCCTTAAGGACCGGGCCTGAAATGGCCTTAAGGACTGGAGCAAATTTTATGAATTTGACCAGTGTCACTTTATTCATTAATAACTTCGGGATGCTTTTACCTATCCGGCTGATTCTGAGATTGTTTTCTCGTGACATATTGTACTTCGCATTTCTTGTAAATTGGAGTCGATACTTATAACGAATCTTTATGAAAAAAAACAAAATAGCGTGAAAAATTGTGAAAAAATGCATTTTTCCAACTTTAAAACTTTTCTGCTTATACAGAAAATGGTTATACCACATAAATTATATATTAAATAGCATTAGCAACATGTCTACTTTATGTTGGCGGCATTTATTAAACTATATTTCTTTTTTTAGATAATAGAAAGCTTAAAACATTATCAGCAAATTTCCAAATTTTCAGTAAAATTTCAAAATCAGATATTTTTAGGGAACTGTTCAGGTTTAAAGTGTATTTGAGGGGACTGTGTGTTAGAAAGCCCCACGAAGCACCCCATTTCAGAAACTGCACCCCCTAAACTCTGCAAAAGCACATCCAGAAAGTTTTTTAACCCTTTAGGGGAGTCACAGAAATAAAAGCTAATTGTGTAAGAAATTTGAAAATTTTAATTTTCTGTGCAGAGATTTTATTGTAATCCAATATTTTTCATAATTATAAACTTATTACCAGAGAAATGCACCCCAATATTGATTGCCCCGTTTCTGCAGTTTATAGAAATACCCCATATGTGGCCCTATTGCGCTATTTGTCGCAACCACAAGCCTCAGATATAAAGGAGCGCCTAGTGCATTTCAATGGCTCCGTTATATTTGGTCATTTTTGACTGTACCACTTCAGGTTGGCAGAGGCTCTGGGGTGCCAAAACCTAAAAAACACCCCTAAAGGGACACCATTTAGAAAACTACACCCCTCAAGGAATGTAACAAGGGGTGCGGTGAGCATCTGGACCCCACAGGTGCTTCACAGATTTTCAGAACAATGTGGTGTAAAAAAGACTTAAGTATTTTTTACACTAAAACGTTGTTCTAGCCTTCAATTTTTCATTTTCACAAAGGGATAAAAGGAAAAAAAAAAAACACAAAACATGTAGCGCAGTTTCTCCCGAGTACAGAAATACCCCACATGTGGACATAAAGTGCCAAGCGGGCGCAGGACGAGCCTCCAAAGGGAAGGAGCGCCAATTGGCTTTTGGAAGCTGGATTTCACTGGAATCGATTTCAAGGGCCATGTCGCATTTACAGAGCCCTCGTGCTGCCAAGACACTGGAAACCCCCCACAAGTGACCCCATTCTGGAAACTACACCCCTCAAGGAATCTAACAAGGGGTGCAGTGAGCATATGGACCCCACTGGTGACGGGAACAAATGTGGAAAAATGTGACGTGAAAGTGAAAATTTTCATTTTTTCACTTTCACGGCACAAATGTATCCTCATTGCATATCATCATTGCACCCCTTGTTAGATTCCTTGAGGGGTGTAGTTTCCAGAATGGGGTCACTTGTGGGGGGTTTCCAGTGTTTTGGCAGCAAGAGGGCTCTGTAAATGCGACATGGCGTTCATCATCCATTCTAGCCAAATCCAACCTCTAAAATCCAAATGGCGCTCCTTCCCTTCGGAGGCTTGCCCTGCGCCCACATGGCGCTTTATGTCCACATGTGGGGTATTTACGGAATCGGAGGAAATTGCTCTACACATTTTATGGTTTTTTTTCTCTTTTAACCCCTTGTGAAAATGATAAATTCAAGGTTAGACCGACATTATAGTGTAAAAAATGTAATATTTCATTTTCACGTCACATTGTTCCACATTTGTGCCCGTCACCAGTGGGGTCCATATGCTCACTACACCCCTTGTTACATTCCTTGAGGGGTGTAGTTTCCATAATGGGGTCACTTGTGGGGGTTGTTAACTGACTTGGCAACACAGGGGCCTTTTGAATGCAACATGGCCCCTCGAAATCCATTCCATCCTTCAAAAACCAAATGGCGCTCCTTCCCTTTGGAGGCTTACCCTGCACCCGCATGGCGCTTTATGTCCACATGTGGGGTATTTCCGTACTCAGGGGAAATTGCTCTACACATTGTGTTTTTTTTTATCTTTTAGCCCCTTGTGAAAATGAAAAAATCAAGACAAGATCAATGATTTAGAGTAAAAATTAAAAAAAAAATTACACTAAATGTTGGTCTAGCCTTGATTTTTTTCCATTTCCACAAGGGGTTAAAAAAGAAAATAAAAGCAAAACGTGTAGGGTAAATACCCCTACACGAAAATACCCCACGTGTGGACATAATGTGCCATATGGGCACAGGGCAAGCCACCAAAGGGACAGAGCGCCATTTAGAGGCTGGAATGGAGGATGGAGGCCATGTCGCAATTACAAAGCTCCTGTGCTGCCAGAACAGTAGAAACCCCCCACAAGTGACCCCATTCTAGAAACTACACCCCATAAGGAATCTAATAAATGGTGCAGTGAGCATATGGACCCCACTGGTGATGGGCACATGTGTAGAACATGTGCCGTGAAAATAAAAAATACAATTTTTTTCATTTTCACGTCCCAAATGTGGCCGTCACTAGGGGGCCATATACCCGCTGCCCCACTTGTTAGATTCCTTATGGGGTGTAGTTTCCAGAATGGGGTCACTTGTGGGGGGTTTCTACTGTCCTGGCCGCACAGAGGCTTTGTAATTGCATCGTGGCATCCTCTAATTGGAATGGCGGCCATACCTATTTAGCTGGGGAAAAGGGACAATTCTAATTTATTTGGGGGTATTAGGCCAATTATTGGTTTATAAGGTTGAAAACGACAGGTGTCCATCAAATTCAACCTCTGTTGATCCAGAGGAAGGCAAAAAACCCTTGTGAGGCAGACGACAGTAGCCTCATCACTGGGAAAAATTCCTTCCCGACTCCATAATGGCGATCAGAATAATCCCTGGATCAACGTGACCCCTGAAATAGGAATAAGGGACAGAATTTAGAAAATGTAGAAATCCGATGACGTGTGGTGCGCCTTGAAGCGATCCAGTATGCAGAGGTTGGGGTGATCAGGACAGGTGTCACACTGGAAAATGGTGTCCTTCCTCATCCCCCTGTTACGCCACACTCTGCACTTCTTCTCGGGTCTCCCGTTCTCCAGTGTGGGGGACGTCACCTGGAAAATGTTGCCCTGGTGCGATACGGGGTCCTTCATATCCAGAAGCGCTGGGTCCGCTCCATGGCTGCTAAATATTAGGGCTCTATTACTGCTTCTGATATTTTCGGATCGTGCCGCAAGCTACAGTAGCTCGGGCAGCGAGGGACCGGAAGAGGGGGTGCTGGTATAAAAGTTATCCCCGTACAGGTGGTGACCTTTATCCAGCAGTGGGAAGATCAGTTCCCGGACGATTTTCCCACTAACTCCGAGGATGGCGGGGGGCATCTGGGGGCTGGATTTGGGTGTCCCTTCCTTCATACACTCTAAGGGTACATGCACACTGCGGAATGGCGAAGGATAACCCTTCGTGCATTCCGCAGCTGGCACCCACCGGCGGACTGATGGAGGCGCGCCTCTCCGTCCGTGTCATAGACTCCATTCTATGCACGGGCGGATTCCGCTCTCCGTCCAACGTGTTCATTCTTTGGACGGACGATGGAATCCGCCCGTGCATAACATGGAGCCTATGACACGGGTGGAGACACGCGCCCGCATCAGTCCGCCGGCGGGTGCCAGCTGCGGAATGCACAAAGGGTTATCCTTCGCCATTGCGCAGTGTGCACGTACCCTGGATCTGTAAGTGTACCCTGAGGTACTCTCACAGAGTTTGTAGAATTTCACGCCATACCGTGATCTCTTATTGGGACGTGTCTGGGGGGCAGTGTACGCTACGCTACCCCCAGACACGTCACAGGATGATGAGGATGAATGGAGGAATGAAGGATCCCCCACATACATCCTCACTGGCCACTTTTATATAGGGATTGGTATATGGGGTATGTAGTGGTGTAGTGTAAAACTTTATTCAATGTAGTGTAGTGTGGTGTAATGTAGTGTTTTTTACGTGTTTTTTTACAGTAAGTATAAAAAAAAACCTACGCCAAAAATGGTGTTGCTGAGAAATGCTGCACTTATGTGCGGCCCTTATCAGCAGACCGTGGCAGTAGGATATAGAAAAAAACACTCTCTGCCAAAAAGTAGGAGTTGCTGATTAGCAGCGCACTTTCGTGCGATGCTGATCAACACTCAGCGGCGATAGGGTGCGGAAAATAGAAGAAAAAAAATTGGAAAAAAAAAAAAAACTTTTACTACATTCTGAACATCCCTATAGTGGCTGATACGTGTATTACACTTATCAGCCGATAGGGGGCAGCAGAGCGCAAGATCCGAAAAAAGACGACGCTGGAGCCGGAAAAATACTTAAAAAGACGACGCTGGAGCCGAAACAAGCCGATCGGGACGTCACGGAAGAAGCCGAAGACCAGACAAGAAGAAGAGGACGCCGGGAACCCGGAAGACGCCGATCAGGACCCTGGGACACGTGAGTAATGTACAAATACCTGCTCCGGATTCCTCAGCTACCTAGCTGAGGGGTCCGGAGCAGGTATTACTTGGGACTGTGATCGCCGTGAACGGCCGGCCGGTACCGGCCGGCCGTTCACGGCGATCGGGACGGTGGTACTGTGACCACCATTATTTTTTACAGTAATGGCGGTCGGTGCAGTCCTCGGACAGCACCGACCGCCATTTTCTTCTGGGTCATCGGGCCACCGATGGCCCGGAAAGGTTCCGATCGCCGCTATGGGCTGATCAGCCAATAGCGGCGATCGTCGGCATGGGGGGGTTAACAACCCTCCATGCCGACAGGGAGAGATGGCCTGCTATGTATTATAGCAGGCTATCTCCCCCGATCGGGACCCGTCCGTCCGCGGCGCCCTCTTAAAGGACCCGCGTACCGGTACGTCATGGGTCCTTAAGTGACAGTGATCCATGACGTACCGGTACGACATGGGTCCTTAAGAAGTTAAATAATCTGTTTTTTTCAAAGAGAGATCAGTTTTTTCTAAGAAATATGTGTAATTGCTACGTTACTAAATATACTTACCTCTATGTAATACGATGTGATCATTTTATACTGAGGGACTATGGTTAAATCACTTTGTGATACCATAGTTATGAATAGAATTGTATGAGTTGGGAGATATGTAGACAAGTGCGCATGCACGGGATGTAAGATAAGAATTCAGCACATCAATGGCACACTGTCAACAAGGGGATTTGGCCCGATCATGTGATCGGAGTCTGGATGACATCACAGTCATGTGACGATCGCGTCAGAGACACGTGACGTAGTGTCATTAACAGCGGCACATGACCCGGAAGTCCTACTGTCGTAGGTGACGACGTACGGAGAATCCCCCTCCTTATGATTGGAGCGGAGCAAGAGGAGGGGTAATATGAAGGTAAGAGACGTCAATGGTGGATTTACTTTGTTACGCCCATTGCCTCCGGTCACCGATGTTGGCGTCTGACGTGGGTGTAGGGGATTGGCGGTTTATATCAAACATTGATGATGATGACCTTTCCATAAATATGATTGGTAGGTCGTTTGGCTGACCCCTAAGGGTCATAAGCCCTCCTCCTGATGACGCCCATGACTGGGTGAAACTAGTTGAGGGGCTATGCGGTTTTTGTTTTAATACTACCTCAACTGATCCCAGTGTTTACATATATATACAACTAGTAGTGAACAGTCAATAGTCTGCAGCTATCTGATTCACTTTATCCCTACTAGGGACATATCTATCATTTACTAGGGACAGTTGTGTGTGTGGTTTTAACGTGCAGGTACATACAATTGTCAATATTTTAATAGAAGCTAATTAAAAGTTACATTTTAGACTTAGGGACCATGTAGGTGTGTTTCTTTGGGCTTTTGGCCCTCCTTTGGGTGTGTGGTTAAACTTCTCCCCACTCGAAATCTGGCGTCATTGCGAGGAGGACTTCTTTGTTGAGTCAGATTTTTGGGAGAACATATAGCCTCTTGACTTGTTGTAGGCTCTTCCTCTACTGGACTTGTCCGTATTCTTTCTGTGAAACTTTTCCTTTCCTTGACCTCGAAAGGACTGGAATCGTTTCCCTTGAAAAGTAGCTGGAAAATTTCTCTTTTTGTCTGCGGCCTTATCCAGTAGATCATCTAGCACAGTCCCAAATATATATTCTCCTTCTCAGGGTATGGTGCACAATTTTGCCTTAGCTGCCGCATCCCCTGACAAGTTCTTTAACCACAGGGCTCGACGGGCCGAGTTGAACTGTGCAGCTGAACGAGCAGAAAACCTGAGTGCATCAGTGGATGAATCAGCTAGAAAGGAGGCAGATTTTTTAAGCAGAGGTAAAGCTGTAGTGAATTTTTCCTTAAAATCATCAGCCTGAAAATCTCTCTCTAGCTGGGAAAGCCAAACCATCATTGACCTAGCCACGCAAGTGCCTGCAATGTTTGGTTTGAAACTTCCTGTGGCGGCTTCCCAAGTTTTCTGTAGAAACCCCTCCGCCTTCTTATCCATGGGGTCCTTGAGTACCCCTAGATGATTAAAAGGTAAGGACCCTTTACGTGACATCTTAGAGATAGACACATCTATCTTTGGAGCTCTATCCCACGATGGATTATCAGTTTCCTCAAAAGGGTGTTTCCTCTTGGCTGCCCTAGGAATGAAGCCTTTTTTCCCCGGCTTACTCCATTCTTTATTAATAAGAGCTGATATGCTCCTGTGCACTGGAAAAACCTTCTTTCTTTTCCTCTAAACTTCCAAACATAATGTCCTGAATGGACTTAGGTTCTTTAGGATCTTCAATTTCCATTGTGGAGCGAACTTCTTTAACCTCTTAACGACGCATGACGGGTATACCCGTCATGCGGCCGTTAAGAGTAAACAGAGAGGGCTCCCGGCGTGAGCCCTCTCTGCAGCGCGCGGTCCCCGGTTGCTAAGTGCAGCCAGGGACCGCGTGTATTAGCCGGCGCGGCCGATCGCCGTGGCCGGCTAATTAACCATTCAAATGCCGCTGTCAAAGCTGACAGCTGCATTTGAACAGTGAATGTGGCCCCTCTCCCTGGTGTCTAGTGGGGGATCTCCCCCCCGCGATGCGATCGCGGCGGGAAGATCCATTGTACTCAGCCGGCCGGGGCTCAGCGTCGCTCCGACGCTGTTCCCGACTCGGCAATCTATTTAGATGGTCTGTAGCAGACCATTATAATAGAGCCATGATCTGATGGATCATTGCTCTATTATATACACAGGATTGATCTCAATGAGAGATCAGTTCTGTGTATATAGAAGTCCCCCAGGGGGCTTTATATTACTGTAAGTGAAAGTAAAAAAAAGTGTTTTTATTAATAAAAAATCCCCTCCCCTAATAAAAGTCTGAATCACCCCCCTTTTCCCATTTTACAAATAAAAAAAAATAAATAAATAAACCAACATGTTTGGTATCGCCGCGTGCGTAATCGCCCGAAATATTAATCACATTACTGATCTCGCACGGTAAATGGTGTAAGCGCGAAAAAATCCCAAAGTGCAAAATTGCGCATTTTCAGTCGCATCAAATCCAGAAAAATTGTAATAAAAAGCGATCAAAAAGTCGCATATGCGCAATCAAGGTACCGATAGAAAGTTAACATCATGGCGCAAAAAATGACACCTCACTCAGCCCCATAGACCAAAGGATAAAAGCGCTATAAGCCTGGGAATAGAGTGATTTTAAGGAACGTATATTTGTTAACAATGGTTTTAATATTTTACAGGCCATCAGATACAATAAAAGTTATACATGTTCTATATTGTTTTAATCGTAATGACTTGAGGAACATATATAACAACTAAGTTTTTCCATAGGACACACGGTGTAAAAATGAAGCCCCCCCAAAGAAAAATAATTGGTTTTTTTTTTCAATTTCACTGCGCATATAATTTTTTTCTGGTTTCGCAGCATATTTTATGGAAAAATTCAGCCTGTCATTGCGAAGTACAATTAGTGACACAAAAAATAAGGGCTCGTGGGTTTGTAGGTTAAAAAATGCAAGTGCTATGGCCTTTTAAGCACATGGAGGAAAAAACGAAAACGCAAAAACGAAAGTTAGCACGGCCCTTAAAGGGTTAACTAAGGTACACACATCTAATGAAAATATGGCCTTAACTCCTGTCTCAGTGTCAAAATCTTCGAATCCTGCTGCGTCTGCCTCTTCTTCTCTAGTTTCCCCTTCCTCATGGTCAGGTATAGATACCGTAGTAATCCTCTGGGAGGGTCCCGGAACACTAACCGGAGTTGTAGCAGCACTTTTAAGGAAATTTTGAATTTCATCTCTTATTACATTTTTTACAGAGGACAGAATAGAGTCCATGGCTGGAACCTCCGCAGCTACCAATCTTCCAATACATTGTTCACAAGCTGGCTTATCATAGCTGGAGCTAAGTCTGACTTTGCACACTCTGCATTCTTTATGTCTGGAGGATTTAGATTTTCTAGACTAATACTAATATATGATTTGTAGAAAAATAAGAAAAGAAAAATATACTATTAGGGAAAATAAAAGTTGATCATCTTACCACCCCAACCAGGGGAGAAGTGATTCAATACCCGGGAAGAGGCCTGAGCCCCAGAGGAATCCTTCCTAGCCTCGCTGCTGGAACTCATTGTAGCTTGTGAGTATGCTGGCCGAGCTCACCACCGCGCACCCCACACTGTTTCTAGGATCTTCCAGCGTCTGACGTCACTTCTTGTGCGCCGCGTGACTCCCACACCACGTCACCGCGCAGCGTCAAACCGGAAGTCGCCGCACTGTGGAAAGCACGCTCCGTACGGACGTGACTTACTGCCTCGGCCCACAACTGCCTCTGAATACCCCGCGGCTGCCACTAGCAGATCCCGGGGCTTCCAATCCGGCTCCTCTGCCGTTCTGGAAATACGGCTGGTCATGGTGAGTCGGGCTTATAGCACTACACCGGCGCTATGCAGAGCCATCCCCCCGGTCATTCCACTAGAATAGGCCCCAGCAAATGGGGAAGCTCCGGCTTCTTTTTTAATCCTTTAGGACAGTGATTTTCAACCAGTGTGCCGCGACACATGGTCGGGTGTGCCGCGGGGAAAGTTCCCCAAACTATGGTGCCCCTGTGAAACAGGAGACAACAATGGGGAAGAGAAACCTAGGGATGGGGGAGAGAAACAGCGGAGAGAAGCAGGGGGGAGAGAAGTTTGGTGGAGAGAAGCAAGGGGGAGAGAAGTATAGTGGAGAGAAGCACAGGAGAGAAGCAGGGGGGAGAAGTATGGTGGAGAGAAGCACAGGAGAAAAGCAGGGGGAGAAGTATGGTGGAGAGAAGCACAGGAGAGAAGCACAGGGGGGAGAAGTATGGTGGAGAGAAGCACAGGAGAGAAGCACAGGGGGGAGAAGTATGATGGAGAGAAGCACAGGAGAGAAGCATGGGGGAGAGAAGCACAAGAGAGAAGCATGGGGGAGAGAAGCACAGGAGAGAAGCAGGGGGGAGAAGTATGGTGGAGAGAAGCACAGGGGGGAGAAGAAAACAGGCCCAGTGAGTATAAATACACATTTAGAATCTATATTATTAACTATATGTATAATATGTACTGTTTTAGTGTCATTTTGTGCCATTTTGGTTGGTGGTGTGCCCCGGGATTTTTTAAGTATAAAAAGTGTGCTGCGGCTCAAAAAAGGTTGAAAATCACTGCTTTAGGAGACTCACAGAGCCTCCATACTCCAGGCTTCCCGCAGGGACAGGGAACCACACTGAGGTTGAGAGGAGGGCCTAATCCTTTTATGCTTCAGGTTTCCTTTCCCTGGGGGCGGGGTCCCTCTCTCCGTGGTGCTGTCATGTCGAAGGGGAAAAGGTGATCGTGCCACTGCAGGTCCTGCAGCTGAACAGCGGGATTGCGGGGTTCAGTGCAGACCCCCGTACTGCTGTACAGCTCCAGGACCCGCAGCGACGTGATCACCTTCTCCTGTGGTCCCTGCGGCTGCTTCCAGAGACTGGGGAGCTCCATGTCTGGCCGGGAGGGGAATGTGTGTGTGTGGAGGTGAGAGGAGGAGGAGGTGGTATATGTGCCCTTTTGCTCCAATCACCCCCAGCTGCCCCAGTCCCCCTCAGTGTCCCCCCATTCCCCTAATTCCCCCTAGTCCCCTTCAGTGTCCCCCCTCAGTCCCTTAATTCCCCCTCAGTCACCCCAGTCCTCCTTAGTGTCCCCCCAGTCACCCCATTCCCCCTCAGTCACCCCAGTGCCCCCCCATTCCCCTAATTCCCCCCAGTCCCCACAGTCCCCTTCAGTGTCACCCCAGTCCCCTTAGTTTTACCCCATTCCCCTTCAGTGTCCCCCCTCAGTGTCACCCCAGTCCCCTTATTCCCCCTCAGTCACCCCATTCCCCCTCAGTCACCCCAGTCCCCTTCAGTGTCCCCCAGTCCCATTCAGTTTCCCCCCAGTCACCCACTACTACACCCCATATCCACTACTACACCCCACATCCACTATACCTCCACTACTACACCCCATATCCACTATACCTCCACTACCACACCCCATATCCACTATACCTCCACTACTACACCCCTTATCAAGTAGCGTAGCTACCATAAAAGGTAGAGCACGCAGCAGCGGACCCCCCCCCATGGCAAAGCGTAGCCTGCCTTAATGACACTACAACATCGGCATCTCAGGACACGCCCCACCCCCCACCCCCGTGAGCCGACACCCCGCTTCGCCCGTCATGGCCGTAGGAGCAGCACATCTCTGACACCCGCCCCCCTCCGCGTCCCACAAATGAGAGCTCCCCCCCCCTTCCCCGGCGCAGCATGTCGGCGCGGCCCCAGCGCCCGTTGCCACAGATCCCCGTGCCTGACGTCCCTCTGCCACCTCACTAATACTTGAGCAGTGCCCTGGAGCCCCCCAGATGGTGTTTCTGGGCCGCCTGTGACCCCCGTTCTCCCCCTCCTCCTGGACGAGAGCTCTCCCCACCAGACAGGACAGGACCAGAAGAGGAGGCCAGAGCAGAAACCAGGTCAGGTAGGATTACCCACAGAGAACAATAACCCTCACCATGCACTGCTACAAGAGCTTCCCAACCCCCCCCCCCCCCCCCCCCATTAACATACTCACTTTGCCAGACGCAGCATTCCTTTATTCTCCCAGCTCCATGGTGCATGACTGTCGCGTCGGGGAACTGCGCTAGGACAGGTGAGTGTGTGTCTGGGAGGGGAGGGGGGGGGGCATACAGTTCTTTGTTATGGGGCCCCATGAATCCTAGTTACGCCCCTGATATAGGCCAATATTACCACGATAGAGTGACCACCGCATAATGACTCTATATACACTATATATACAGGCCAATATTAGCACCACACCATGACCGCCACATAATGACTCTATACACAGACCAATATTACTGCCATAGATTGATCACTGTATAGTGATACTATATACAGAACAATATTACCGCCATAGACTGACCACCACATAATGACTATATATACACACACTATATACAGACCAATATTACTGCCATAGACTGACCACTGAATAATGACTTCATATACAATATATACAGACCAATATTATGTGGTGGTCAGTCTATGGCGGTAATATTGGTCTGTATACGGCGCATAGAGTCATTATGTGGTGGACATGCTATGGCGGTAATATTGTTCTGTATATAGTGTATATATAGAGTCATTATGTTACCACCATAGACTGACCACTGCACAATGATACCATACACAGACCAATATTACTGCCAAAGACTGACCACCACAAAATAACTCTATATACAGACCAATATTACCGCCATAGACTGACCACTGCATAATGAAACTATACACACTATATACAGACCAATATTACCGCCATAGAGCGACCACCACTTTAGGACAGAATACCACATTTTTTTCTCAATAAAATACACTGTATTGCCTTAGTGACATCATCATACACTATACATAGGAGCTGTAGCCAATCACCGGCCTCAGTGGTCACCTGCAGCAATTACATAGAACTGATGAGGCCAGAGAATGGCTGCAGCTCCTATATACAGTCTATTCACCTCAACACTGCTGCTGGACAGTGGAGTCAGCAGTGCTGATACACACACTAATAATTATAAATTATATATATATATATATATATACACACACACACACACACACTAAGACATGCATGAAAACACATTATACAAATCCAAACCATCCAGTACACACCTGACATGTAACACACACTACATTCATCCATTATACACTGCATATACAGCATACTTACTCCCTCTAGCAGCTTGCTGGGAGTAGTGGTGCATCCCTCTCATGTTCTTGCAGCAGCAGGCTGGGATCCTCATACTGCAGCCCTCTCCTCGTCCCGACTGCTGTAACAATACACCAGTGGCAGCAGGACGATGGAGTAGGTCACATGATGTAGGAGGGAGGTCACATGGATAGGAAGAAAAGCTGGAGGGAGGAAGAGTGAGCACACACGGGGAGCAGAGCGTCCTGCAGCCTCAATGTGACCCCTAGCATCTACCCTAATAGCAGCCAATAGCTGTGACCAGGGATCACTCCCAGAGGCTGCTGGATGCTATCTGTGCGCTCCTGCCCCCTAACACTCAGGGCCGCTTTAACCAGAGGGCCCATGGTGCACGTGCAACGGGCCCACTGGTTACAGGGGCCCCCCCGAGCAGGCCTGCCGTTGCTATGTGCGACCAACGCGGTCGCACAGGGCTCCGGCCACCAGCCTGTCAGGGGGGAGCGCCATGGATGGGTAATCTACTTACCCCTCCATGGCGCCCCCTGCAGGGCCCCGGCGTTCGCCGCTGCCGCCGCCCGCTGCTGCTGCGGCGCTTCAGCGCTGCAGCGACACTGACAGAGAGAGAGCCATTGGCTCCCTCCCTGTCAGTCACTCTTGTGGCCGCACTTCCTGCGGTCACAAAAGGCCCCACTCTCCCTCTAGCGCCCGACGTCACTGGAGCGTCGGCGCGAGGGTAAGGGGAGTGCAGCCTCTTGTGACCGCAGAAAGTGCGGCCACAAGAGGGAAGAAAAGAGGAACGCGTGGACCTAGGTGAGTAAAAGTGTTTGTTTTTTTCAATGTTATATGGGAGGGGGAGCGCATATACTATTGGGGAGCACAGGGGGCTATATACTATGGGGGGGCACAGGGGGCTATATACTATGGGGGGAGGACAGGGGGCTATATACTATGGAGGAGCACAGGGGGCTATATACTATGGGGGAGCACAGGGGGCTATATACTACTGGGGAGCACAGGGGAGCTATATACTATGGGGGAGCACAGGGGAGCTATATACTATGGAGGTGCACAGGGGAGCTATATACTATGGAGGTGCACAGGGGAGCTATATACTATGGGGAGCACAGGGGGCTATATACTATGGAGGTGCACAGGGGAGCTATATACTATGGGGGAGCACAGGGGAGCTATATACTATGGGGGAGCACAGGGGAGCTATATACTATGGGGGAGCACAGGGGAGCTATATACTATGGGGGAGCACAGGGGAGCTATATACTATGGGGGAGCACAGGGGAGCTATATACTATGGGGGAGCACAGGGGAGCTATATACTATGGGGGAGCACAGGGGAGCTATATACTATGGGGGAGCACAGGGGAGCTATATACTATGGGGGGCACAGGGGAGCCATATACTATGGTGGAGCACAGGGGAGCCATATACTATGGGGGAGCACAGGGGAGCTATATACTATCGGGGAGCACAGGGGAGCTATATACTATGGGGAGCTATATACTATGGGAGAGCACAGGGGAGCTATATACTATGGGGAAGCACAGGGGGGCTATATACTATGGGGGAGCACAGGGGGCTATATACTATGGGGGAGCACAGAGGAGCTATATACTATGGGGGAGCACAGGGGAGTTATATACTATGGGGGAGCACAGGGGAGCTATATACTATGGGGGAGCACAGGGGACTATATACTACTGGGGAGCACAGGGGTCTATATACTATGGGGAGCACAGGGGTCTATATACTATGGGGAGCTATATAATATGGGGGAGCTATATACTATGGGGGAGCACAGGGGACTATATACTACTGGGGAGCACAGGGGTCTATATACTATGGGGAGCACAGGGAAGCTATATACTATGGGGAGCACAGGGGAGCTATATACTACTGGGGAGCACAGGGGAGCTATATACTACTGGGGAGCACAGGGGGCTATATACTATGGGGGAGCACAGGGGGCTATATACTATGGGGGAGCACAGGGGCTATATACTACAGGGGAGCACAGGGGAGCTATATACTATTGGGGAGCACAGGGGGCTATATACTATTGGGGAGCACAGTGGGTCTATATACTATTGGGGAGCACAGGGGTCTATATACTATTGGGGAGCACAGGGGCTATATACTATTGGGGAGCACAGGGGTCTATATACTATGGGGGAGAGCACAGGGGGGGCTATTATGGAGAGCACAGGGGGGCTATATACTATTGTGGGAGAGCACAGGGGGGCTATATACTATTTTGGGAGAGCACAGGGGGGGGCTATATACTACTGGGGAGAGTGCACAGGGGGGCTATATACTAATGGGGGAGCGCACAGGAGGGCTGTATATAACTGGAGGAGCACATGAGGGGCTATATACTACAGGGACACCTTAAAACTATGGAGGCACAGAGGGGTGTAACTATGTAGGGGTACAGAGGGGTGTAACTACTGTATAGGGGTACAAGGGACCTAACTACTGTATGTGTTGGAGCCTAAAATATTTGTCTGGCAAATTCTGGAGAGAAGATTCACAGCCAGGGGAAGACTTCAAGGTGGCCCAGGCTGGATGGAGAGAAAAAGAAAAGGTGACAGACTCTGATCAGAGAAGACGCCCCCGGTGAGTCACTGGATGTAACTGCACTCTGTTATAGGGTTGTAGTGTTAGGGGTCATGATGTGGCGGTATTATGTAATGGTATCATTGGCGATATCTTTGTTTTGTTTAGTGCAGTTTTTATGTAATATGTAATCACTGTATGGTGGAAATAGTGTTATTAGGTAACTACTGTATGTATTGGGGCTCTTGATACAGGTGTGGGGGCAAATTCAGTACATTATACAATGTGCCAAAAGGGAAGGGGGGGGCCCACTCTTGAGGGCTGTGCACTGGGCCCACCAATGTATTAAAACGGCCCTGCTAACACTTACTGTAACTGCAGTAGGGGGCCCCGGGCAATTGCCCTGTTTGCCCCCCCCCCTCCTAACGCCAGCCCTGCCTATTTGTCTGTTACAGGTTATGCCCAGCATGTATCCCCTGAGAACCCCTGAGGAAACCATCACTATAGCTGATGAAAACATGTAGGGAGGCAGCAACGGACTGAGGTAATTAAGGGAGGAGGTCGTCTTGTACAGTACCAACAATCCGTATGGTGAGTTGATAAAGTGGTACGGGAGGTACATAGACGATCTCCTTATGTGGACGGGAAATGAAAAGCAAGCAAAGGACTTTCTGGATTACATCAACGGTAACACGTTGAATTTACAGTTCACATATCAATATGATAAAACATCCATAGTGTTCCTAGACACAGAACTAACACTGAGAGAAGGGATGGTATTCTCTAAACTATATAGGAAATCTTGCTCAGGCAACGGTATACTACACGCGGATAGTGAACATCCCATACACGTAATAAAAAATTTGCCTATTGGAGAATTTATCCGTACTTGCCGAAACTGCTCAGAAGAAAACACATACATACAAGCAGCCATTCAACTTACAAATAGATTGAAAGCCAGAGGTACAAAGAACAACACATAACAAGAGCGAGAAATATTGCAGAAAATAGGGATAGAAATTATCACTTAGGCCCCATTCACACGTCCGTGTCAGTTTTTACTGTGAGGATACCTGATCAGGAGGCCTTAAATGTCATCAGGATAGTATCAGGATTTCCTGACAGTAATCCGTTTTTACCATCAGGAAACCATCAGGAAAAACCTTCAGGATTTCCTGATGAGAAAAAAAATAGGACATGTATTTCTGCAAACTGGATGGTCATAGCTTGCAGAATTACAACTCCCATCATGCTTGGCTGACAGGTCATGATGGAAGTTGTACTTCTGCAGTCTGTGGTCACCCAGGTTGCAGTACATGATGGGAGTTGTACCTCTGCAGCCTGTGGCCATCCAGGTTGCAGAAGTACAACTCCCATCATGATCTGTCAGCAAGGCATGGTGGGAGTTGTACTTCTGCCACCTGGATGGCCACAGGCTGCAGAAGTACAACTCCCATCATGATCTGTCAGCAGGGGCATGGTGGGAGTTGTACTTCTGCCACCTGGATGGCCACAGGCTGCAGAAGTACAACTCCCATCATGGCCTGTCAGCAGGGCGTGGGTGCCGCGAGTGGCTGCCGGGGGTACCTGCGGATGAAGAGGCAGCGAAGAGGCAGCAGGAGCAGAGGCGGAAGGTGAGTGGAACTCCGGACGCTTTCCTGATGTGCATCAGGAAAGCGTCCGGGGCCCGGGCACTCCCATAGACTCCTATGGGGGCGTCCGGGCCGGATTTCCGGACAGAAATAGGACCGGTTCTAAAAAATCTGGTCCTATTTTCCGGAACGGACAGCCCTCCGGAAAATTCCGGAAGGGTGTCCGTGTCCAATGAAAGTCTATGCGTCCGGAAATCCGTCCGGATTTCCTGATAGGAAATCCGGGTGGTTTTTCCGGACGTGTGAAGGGGGCCTTACAAGATAGAAAAAAAATACAACAACAAGAATAAACAAATGCCCCTTACATTCTCAACACCATACAGTCCACAATTCCAACAAATACAACACATAATAAAAAAAATACGTACCTATACTTTACCAAGATAAGCAGTGTGAACGGGTTCTTGCGGCTGGGGTCAGATGTGTAGCGAAAAGAGTAAAGACTATAGGCAATATACTTTCACCCAGTACACAGAAGTACGAATGACACTGGAAAACAAACATGGTTGTATACTTCAGGTTTCCACAGATGTGCAGCTCCAAGATGTCCCCTATGCCCATTTGTGAAAAAAAAAAAAAAAATACTTCACTTCAACGACAACAGGTAGCTCTTTTAAAATGAAAAATTTAATTAATTGCGACACTACCCACATAATCTACCTAGCAGAATGCACCACTTGTGCAGTGCAGTATGTTGGTTCCACCATAAGGAAATTTAAAAACCGCTTTGCAGAGCATCTTAATGACATTCGCAGACACAGCAGTCTTGAGATGAGAGGGAAATCCATGTCAGGTCTTTCCAGACATTTTCGGGAAGTTCATGACGGTGGGACAGATACCCTGTCCATGACTGCCATAGAAAAAGTACTAAAACCCAGGAGAGGAGGGGATTGGACACACTTAGTAAGAAAAAGAGAGGCATATTGGATTTTAAATCTAGCTACAAGGTCCCCTATGGGAATGAATCTAAAAACTGATTTATTTTATATTCATTAAGCTTATGTGTCTGCCCATGTCTGGTTTTAGCTGTTACTGTGATGTGAGTCATGTGGTTCCCTGCTGGCACCAGCCCACGGCTGTGGGAGTGTCCAGCAAGGGGAGGTACACTGCACACAATAAAATGGATTGTAACCCATATTATTACTGCCATGATTAAGGAGGGGAGCCTCCGCAACGCGTCGGCGCTTTTTTAACAAGTGTGAAGGTCTTAAATGTACCGCCAATAAAGTTTACAAATTTTAGGAGCTGTGGAACCAACGTCTATTTCCTACAGGGAATCTGTCAGCTGTAATTCATGTTCCAAATTGCTGACACTGTTAGATAATGTTAAGTCAAGAAGACACATAGTACCTTAAATATATTTGTCTGTGCTTCCATAGCTTAGAAAATGCTTTTATTCTCTGATACAAAGAGTCAAAGAGGCTTCTTTTAAAGGGGTTATCCAGTGCTACAAAAACATGGCCACTTTCTTCCAGAGACAGCCCCACTCTGGTCTCCAGTTTGGGCAGGGTTTTGCTGCTCAGTTCCATTGAAATGAATGGAGCTTAATTGCAAACCCCACCTGAACTGGAGACAAGAGTCGCGTTGTCTGTGAAAGAAAGTGGCCATGTTTTTTGTAGCACTGGATAACCCCTTTAACTCCTGAATAGCTACAACTGGAATATCTCCTCCCTGCCTAATTGACACCTGGAAGCTAAGGTTTAGGTATGGAAGGGGGTGTTCTAAATGAGTGCACATAAGGTGTACATATATATTATATAAAATACTTCTGCATATCATGCACAGATATAAAGAATGCACATTACCTATATATGCATGCATAGTACACACACACACACACACACACACACAATGCGTCCTTACACACATCACATATATGCATAGATAATACATACACACAGACTCACATACACAGTAAGATGCCAGCATTGACACAGTGGCAGGCCAGCAGAGTCGAGGGATTCTCCGGCAGCCAAGTCAGACGCTGGGGCCCAGTCAGAGTTGATAGGAGCTGTATCACTGTCTGGGGGTCCAGCCACCAAGTGCGCGGGAGGGGGCCTGCTGGAGTATCCTCTGTGGCCCAGTCCGACACTGGTTGTCTCTAGCTGTGAGCTGGCATCGCTCTTCACATACACAGAAAGTCGCTAGAGTATTGTTAAATGTAATGTGGTTAAACCTGGTGTACGCAGGGTGCGCTACTAGAATCAAATTCCCTGGTGGGCCTACATCACCTCAGTCTGTTGCAGCCTCCCTACGTGTTTTTATCAGCTATAGTGACAGTTTCCTCAGGGGATACATGCTGGCCATAACCTGTAGCAGTCAAATAGAATCAATGGCGCCCTATTTTATATGGTAGCAGAGGACACATCATTTCCTGATTACAGAAAGTGTTCTAACCCAAAGGGTGTGATAGAAAAAAAAGTAGTAAGAAGTCATCAGGATTTACATGTATTAGGTTTATTTGATGGTATATACATGTATCATGCATAGGATAAGACCATGGCTGGTGTACAGGTCTTAGCAGCACAGCAAGGACCTCCTCCTACGCATCTTGAGGCTTTTCTCATGCGTCTTTCTAATCCGCTCTCTCCTCCTGTTAAGCCACTGACTGACATTATTCGTTTTTTCCTCCCGTTCTCTTTTGATTTTACTTCTGGTCCTTGACTTCTCTCTCCTCGTTTTCAGCCAGTAGCGGAACCTCCAGAGTGGTTTTTTCCGTAATATTTCTTCCTTTTTCTCCTTGAGGGTAATGGGCACAGGGTCCTGAATCCTCCCTTGAGCATCAACGATTTTACTTTTTTTAGTGAAGTGCTCGGTCGTCTTTTTCAGGATGGTTATGATGTTAATATGAGGGATTTCTCCCTTGCCCATGGTCTCCTCCTCCTCCTCATGTGGTTTGTCCTTTGGAATATCTATCATCTCTGGAACATCTGCAATGTAAAAGGGAAGACATTAGAATCCGCATATGTTATGATAAGCTATACCTGCTAGAGAGAATACAGGCCGCCATACACAGCACCCAGTATTCTAGTTACAGATTTAAAGGGTGAAGGTAGGGACCCTCCATTGTCCAATTCCAAACATAACAGTATATGAGGTAAATGACAGCTATACACCTCTCTATAATACAAGTGTATGGCCACCATTTAGAATCTAGATCCTAGACCCCCCTCCCCCTTTATGATATAGTAATTATTACCTGGTATAAGGACGACCACTTCCTCTAGATCAGCCTGTTCTGTCTGTCGGCGGCGACGTCTGCGCCGACACCAATATATAGCACTGAGACAAAGTAAAATCCTTAGAATAACTTATATAGATATTACAATTCATTTACCTATTCATATATCACCCCTCCCCCTATTATCTGTATATAGCCTGGGCCTGGCTACAATAGTTGCTGCGCCCCCTATAGTTCTGATCGTAATTTACATGTCAGCTGTGTTCCACAGAATATAGAGCAAGAAAATCTATATCATATCTATATTACGCTGGAATTACCACAATTCCTAAATCTTTCCTTTCCCACCCCCCTCAAGGCTTCATGTATGGCTTTGTAGTAGAGACCCCATAATCCCAGAGCCCCCTATAACTATAACAGAAGGTAACCAGCAGGAACTTACCAGAAAATAACGAAAACAACGGCCGCAATCAGCCCAACAATTCCACCGATGAGACCGCCACCTGGTAATAAGCAAAGGCAGGTATTATTATATGTTATTTATTACTATTAGGAATATATATATATTTTACACACACACACACACACACACACACACACACACACACACACACACACACACACACACACACACACACACACACACACACACACACACACACACACACACACACACACACACACACACACACACACACACACACACACACACACACACACACACACACACACACACACACACACACACACACACACACACACACACACACACACACACACACACACACACACACACACACACACACACACACACACACACACACACACACACACACACACACACACACACACACACACACACACACACACACACACACACACACACACACACACACACACACACACACACACACGCGTATATAGTGGACGTCATTGTGACTACTCACTGTTATGGCCTCCGTCATAGTTGATGGGAATCTTCATCCCCGAATCCCCCATAACTGTCAAGTAAGGAAAATACAGACATTAAATACATTTCCCAGCTACAGAAATACAGTGTCCATTTAGAAAAATAAAGCTCGTTCAATATGAAGCCATTACCTGAAGACTCTGCCATCTCTTTTCCCAAGCACCAGCTATATAGCAATAAACGCACAAGTCTCTGTAGTCCTACCCACTCTCATCGACTGCAAACTACAGAGTGACTCCAATGCATCCTCTCACATAGGTTCATCAGGTTCTATGATGACATCACAATGCTTTCTCATAGCATTGTGATGTCATCAGTCACCTGATCTGTACTGTGAAGTTGTATCAGTGTTGTCATAGTAACATGGAGGGAAGAATGAGCAATGTATGTAGAGAATGAGATTGTTTTCCATCTACTGAGCGGTATGATGGGATTTTTTTAAATATTTGTTTTAAGTATTAAACGCAGCATATACAATGTTACGATCACTGCAACATAACATCACACAGTCATACTGGGGACTTGTTCTCTGCTGGGACAATTGTAGTTCATAATGATAACCTTTATTGTAACAAAAATAAAGGACACTTTATACATAGGTTCCATGTTATGCTGCCAAAAAAAGAAAAGAAACTAAAAACAAAAATAAAAATTCTTTATATAATATATATATTATATATAAATATAATGGGACACTAAAAGTCCCAGTCTTTCCTTGAAATAAATGAATATACACTGCACCAGTAATATACAACAAGCCTTAGCACAGGTGACAGGTTACAGTTGTTTCCCAGTATTGTTCTTGTTGATGGACTCCATTTCCCATTAGCAGCTGCACCTGACATTGTAGCTTATACCAGTGGAGTGAGAGGAGCTGCAATACCAGGTACAGCCACTACCTATTGTATGGCACTGTGCCTGGGAGAAGAAAAAAAATCCCAGATATCCATTTAATAAATGCATTATGGAAGTACTACAAGTCCCAGAATAGCCACATGAGGAAGTACCACAAGTCCCAAGATATCCTGTAAAATACAATGGGGGAGATCTATCAACAGGGTATTTTTCTAGATGTGGTCTATTTCTGCTTTGGCAAGAATAGAAAGGTCTATTTAAAGTGCAATTTACTATCAGGGAAAAGGGTCCATTCACACAGAAAGATTATCTGACAGATTATATGCCAAAGATTTGAAGTCAAAGCCAGAAACAGACTATAAACAGAAATTAGGTTATAAAGGAAAGCCTGAGATTTCTCCTCTTTTCAAATCCATTCCTGGCTTTGGCTTCAAATCTTTGGCAGATAATCTTTCTGTGTAAATGGACCCTATGCCTGATCTATTTTCTGTGGTGCTGATTTGTTTGGCTCAGAATTGTCTCTAAATAGTCTCATTTGCCCTGGTTTGTCTTCTAGGTAATCAGCATTTTCTTCTCCCTTTTTCAGATACCTGTATGCAGAGGATTACGTCGGACTCGTTTGGACCACGTCGATGACCGGCGGACTTTACTGTTAAATAAATGATCAACGAGGGGTGTGGGGATATTTTTAATTTGAATTAAACAAAAATTCTAGGTGTGTTGTGTTTCCTTTCATTACTCTACAGACTTAGTTGTGGGAGCTGTCTGATAGTAGGAATCCATTACGAAGTCAGGGCTTAGTGTTATCTGGTATAAAATGGCTAACACTAACCCCCCCCCCCCCCCCATTATTACCCGAGTACCCAATGCCACCAGGGGTACTGGGAAGAGCCGGGTGCCAGTGGTCCCAGAGTGTCAAAATTGGCGCTCCTGGACTGGGCGGCAGCAGGCTGGTAATATTAGGCTGGGGAGGGCCAAAAACATTGGCCCTTCCCACCCTGGTGTTACTAGGCTGCTGCTGTTTGGTTTTTAACCCGGCTGGTTATGGAAAGAGGGGGGGATCCTAGGAGTTGTTTTTTTTTTTTTTTATTAAAAAAAAAAACGCATAGGATCCCCCCCCCCCTTTCCATAACCAGCCGGGTTAAAAACCAAACAGCAGCAGCCTAGTAACACCAGGGTGGGAAGGGCCATTGTTTTTGGCCCTCCCCAGCCTTAATATTACCAGCCTGCTGCCGCCCAGTCCAGGAGCGCCAATTTTGACGCTCTGGGACCACTGGCACCCGGCTCTTCCCAGTACCCCTGGTGGCATTGGGTACTGGGGTAATGGGGAGGTTAGTGTTAGCCATTTCATACCAGCTAACACTAAGCCCTGACTTAGTAATGGATTTAGTCTATCAGATGGCTTCCACTACTTAGTCTGTAAAGGATTGAAAGAAAAAACACAACACCCTAGAATTTTTTATTCAAATAAAACACCCCACACCCCTTGTTGACCATTTTATTGAACAGTTAATTCCAACGGTCATCGACGTGGTCCAAACGAATCCGACGGAATCCTCTGGATGCGGGTATCTATAAAAACTAAAAGCAAAAGCAAACAGCAAGTAAGGGGTAAAGTCCCTGGGAGCCAGACTGTAACTCCCATGCTGGAGGTTACCCAGCATCAGGTAAGGGTAACCCTTACAGGATCCTGGGAAAGCTGGGTAACCTTCAGCATGGGCATGGGAGTTACAGTCTGGTTCCCAGGGACTTAACTCCCTGGGGACCAGACTGTTCTGGCACTGCACCTGCACTACGGAGCATACCGGCTCCACATTATAGGTGGTTAAATACACTACCTCTAGTGTGGAGTGAGTTTGCAACACATGTGCGACTATTTTAGATCGTCGTACATGATAAATGATGCCTACTTTGATAAATCATGCCTACTTTCAGCGTAAACTGAAGTAGGCATGATCAGTGCGTGTCTGGGAAAAGTCACAAAATTTTGAGCAGCTAGCGGCTGCTCAAAATTTGGCTACTTTTCTATTACAAAAAATGGCTTAAATTGTTAATAAATCTCCCCAATATGTAACAGCTACTAAAATCCCAACATAGTCAACAAGTAAATTACCAGTGCAGTGCAGTGGTAGTACAGGTGCAATGTTGGTGTGTGTGTGTGTGTGAGGGGGGAAAAAAAAAATTATATATAAAAAAAAATTTTTTTTTTCCTCACACACACCAACATTGCACCTGTACTACCTCTGCGCTGCACTGCACTGTAATTTACTTGTTGACTATGTTGGGATTTTAGAAGCTGAAAGTTACACATTGTATTTACAGGGTATCCTGGGACTTGTGGAACTTTTTCATGCAGGCTATTCTGGGACTTGCAGTACTTCCATAATGCGTTTATTAAATTGACATCTGGGATTTTTCTTCTTCTCCCAGGCACAGTGCCATAGAATGGGTAGTGGCTGTACCTGGTATTGCAGCTCCCCTCACTCACTTCAATGGTATAAGCTACAAGATCAGGTGCAGCTGCTAATACTATATACTGGGAAACAACTGTAACCTGTCACATGTGCCCAGGCTTGTATATTACTGGTGCAGTGTATATTCATTTCTTTCAAGGAAAGACTGTGACTTGTAGTGTCCCATTACGATAGAATAGAAGCATCTAAGTATTTTTATTTCTGTTTTTTTTTCTTTAAGCAGCATAACATGGAACCCATGGTTTTTTGTTTTTTTTTTGTTAAAATGAAGGTTGTGATTATAAACTACAATTGGTCCAGCAGAGAACAAGTCCCCAGTATGACTGTGCAATGTTATGTTGCAGTGATAGTAACATTGTATATGGTGCATTTAATACTTAAAAAAATTCATCATACTGCTCAGTAGATGGAAAACAATCTCCTTCCTTACATACATTGCTCATCCTTCCCTCCATGTTACTATGACATCAACGCTGATACAACTTCACAGTACAGATCAGGTGAGTGATGACATCACAATGCTATGAGAAAGCATTGTGATGTCATCATAGAACCTATGTGAGAGGATGCATTGGAGTCACTCTGTAGTTTGCAGTCGATGAGAGAGGATAGGACTACAGACTTCTGGTGCGTTTATTGCTATATAGCTGGTGCTTGGGAAAAGAGATGGCAGAGTCTTCAGGTAATGGCTTCATATTGAGGGAGCTTTATCTTTCTTAATGGACATTGTATTTCTGTAGCTAGGAAATGTATTTAAATATTTGTATTTTCCTTTCTTGACAGTGATCGGGGATTTGGGGTTGGAGATTCCTATGAAATATGATGGATTCCATAACAGTGAGTAGTTACTATCACAATGACATTCATCCTATACAAATATATATTCCTAATAGTAATAAATAACATATAATACCTGTCTTTGCTTATTTCCAGGCGGCAGTCTCATCGGTGGGATTATTGGGCTGATTGCGGCCGTTGTGGTCGTCATTTTCTGGTAAGTTCCTGCTGGTTACCTTCTGTTATAGTTATAGGGGGCTCTGGGATTATGAGGTCTCTACTACAAAGCCGTACATGAAGCCTTGAGGGGGATGGGAAAGGAAAGATTTAGGAATTGTGGTAATTCCAGCATAATATAGATTTTCTTGCTCTATATTCTGGGGAACAGAGATAACATGTGGTTTACTATCAGAACTATAGGGGGCGCAGCAACTATTGTAGCCAGGCCCAGGCTATATACAGATAATAGGGGGAGGGGTGATATATGAATAGGTAAATTAATTGTAATGTCTATATAAGTTATTCTAAGGATTTTACTTTGTCTCACAGTGCTATATATTGGTGTCGGCGCAGACGTCGCCGCCAACAGCCAGAACAGGCTGATCTAGAGGAAGTGGTCGTCCTTATACCAGGTAATAATTACTATATCAGAAAGGGGGAGGGGGGTCTAGGATCTAGATTCTAAATGGTGGCCATACACTTGTATTATAGAGAGGTGTATAGCTGTCATTTACCTCATATACTGTTATGTTTGGAATTGGACAATGGAGGGTCCCTACCTTCACCCTTTATATCTGTAACTAGAATACTGGGTGCTGTGTATGGCGGTCTGTATTCTGTCTATGGAGCAGCAGGTATAGCTTATCATAACATATGCGGATTCTGAGTCTTTCATTTTACTTTGGAATATTAATAATCTCTGGAACATCTGCAAAGGACAAACCACATGAGGAGGAGGAGGAGGAGGAGACCATGGGCAAGGGAGAAATCCCTCATATTAACATCCTAACCATCCTGAAAAAGACAACCGAGCACTTCACTAAAAAAGTAAAATCGTTGATGCTCAAGGAAGAATTCGGGACCCTGTGCCCATTACCCTCAAGGAGAAAAAGGAAGAAATATTAAGAAAAAAAAACCACTCTGGAGGTTCCGCTACTGGCTAAAAACAATGAGAGAGAAGTCAAGGACCAGAAGTAAAATAAAAAGAACGGGAGGAAAAAACGAAGAATGTCAGTCTGTGGCTTAACAGGAGGCGAGAGCGGATCAGGAAAACCCAGGCGAAAAGCCTCAAGATGCGTAGGAGGAGGTCCTTGCTGTGCTGCTAATAAGACCTGTACACCAGCCATGGTCTTATCCTATGCATGATACATTTATATACCATCAAATAAACCTAAAACATGTAAATCCTGATGACTTCTTGCCACTTCTTTTCCTATCACACCCTTTGGGTTAGATCACTGACATACCTACATTACTGTTGTACTATTCTAGAGTGATCAGCATGTGTCGTCTGCTACCATATAAAATAGGGCGCCAATGATCCCATTTGCAGGGCTGGTTTTAGACTAAATGTGGCCCTGGGAAAAGTTGAAGGCAGGGCCCCAAAAGCTGAAATATTGTAGCAAGAATTTAAGGTCCCCATACATTTTACACTTTTGTTGGTGGTACCTGCTGCTCGTGGTGGGTTTGACCATCAGTGTAAGGTGTCTCTTGACAGTCCTCTGACAGATGATATCAGTGGACAAGACCAAATATTACCTCCATCCTGTTATTAGAAAAAACACACTATATATAGGCCAATATAACCACCATAGAGTGACCACCGCACAATGACTCTATATACAGGCCAATATTAGCACCACACCATGACCGCCACATATTGACTCTATATATACACAGACCAATATTACCGCCATAGACTGACCACCACATAATGACACATATATATATATATATATATATATATATATATTATATAGTATATATATATATATACAACACACACACACACACACACACACCCACACACACTATATACAGACCAATATTACCGCCATAGACTGACCACTATATAATGATTTCATATACAATATACACAGACCAATATTATGTGGTGGTCATGCTATGGCGGTAATATTGGTCTGTATATAGCGTATATATAGAGTCATTATGTGGCAGTCACTCTATGGCGGTAATAAATACAGACCAATATTACCTTTATAGACTGACCACTGCACCTTATTTTTTCCTCAATAAAATACACTGTATTGCCTTAGTGACATCATCATACACTATACATAGGAGCTGCAGCCAATCACCCGCCTCAGTGGTCACCTGCAGCAATTACATAGGACTGATGAGGCCAGAGAATGGCTGCAGCTCCTATACACAGTACATTCACTGCTACACCTCTGCTGGACAGTGCAGTCAGCAGTGCTGATACACACACATATATATATACACACATATACATATACACACATTATATATATATATATATATTATATATATATATATATATATATATATATATATATATATATATATATATATATATATATATATATATAATTATATATTACACACACAAAACCAAACCATCCAGTACACACCTGACATGTAACACACACTACATTCATCCATAATACACTACATATACAGCATACTATATACAGCATACTTACTCCCTCTAGCAGCTTGCTGGGAGTAGTGGTGCATCCCTCTCATGTTCTTGCAGCAGCAGGCTGGGATCCTCATACTGCAGCCCTCTCCTCGTCCCGACTGCTGTAACATTACACCAGTGGCAGCAGGACGATGGAGTAGGTCACATGATGCAGGATGGAGGTCACATGGATAGGAAGAAAAGCTGGAGGGAGCATACACGGGGAGCAGAGCGTCCTGCAGCCTCTGTGTGACCCCTAGCATCTACGCTGATAGTAGCCAATAGCTGTGACCAGGGATCACTCCCAGAGGCTGCTGGATGCTATCTGTGCGCTCCTGCCCCCTAACACTTACTGTAACTGCAGTAGGGGGCCCTGGGGGGATGGGGGCCCGGGGCAATTGCCCTGTTTGCCCCACCCCTAATGCCGGCCCCATCTTTAATTTATCACAACTAGCAATTTAATGATTATTGTAACCCTTCTTTGCTTGTTTCTATTATTTTGTTTCTACACCTTGCAAAGCCAGTGCATCAGTAACCCTCTCTACCTTCACATGGCATCTATAGTACAATCTATGTCATGGCATAGTGAAAAGGAGTGTGTGCTTTGATTGCCAACAGGGGTAAGGGAAAGGAGGCCGTGTGTGTGTGTAATACAGGCAAACAGCTCAGCTCTGGGCCATCCTAAGGATAGGCCACCAGTTATAAAAGACCAGATAATTTCTTTGAGAGAGCAATGAACAGAAGTTGATACACACATAGCCCATTTAATTTTTTGTGCCTTCTTTATGATGCTTCATGTGGATCCATAGGTTAAATATGCTGTATTATAGAAGTGTTCCGATAAAGTATCCCACCACGTGCTCTTTTTCATGTACACCTGTCGCAACAGCTCCTTACTCCAGGTTAAATGGTGATGAAGGTATTTTAGAGTTTTACCACAAGATGTCAGTGTTTCATATGCATGCTCTTATGTATTGCACAGCTGAAGCTAACAAAGGTTTAAGGTGTTATGTGTACCATATGCTTTACCAGCCTATGGGAGATGTTCTTTACTTCTAGCCCATCACTCTCTTTCTTTTGAACACATTCCTTTCCACCACTCACAGGGTCCCTTACATAGTCCCTGTAGGAAGTTAATCGGTGGGAGGAGGACACACAGAGCAGATGTCCCTGCTGTAGCCAAGCCAGGGTACACGGGTACAAGTACTTCTCACTCTCAAGAATTCTCTTACGTTCCTGCAGAGCACAGTACTACATTGGGTTAGGACTCCCTTGACAAACTCCTCCCCTCTAAACTCTTTAAGCACCACTACAACTATCTCTACTCTTTCAAGTATTTCCTCAGCACAAACGAGTTTAAGCACTAAAGTCTGTACAAAGATTTATCTATTTGCTGCCAAAGTGTTTTGTACCATCAAGAGACTGTACAGTAAAGCTGTTACATTTTACATTACTGGGGCTCAGTCATCTTTTCCTCCTCACCAGCACCTATACACACTAGCCACACACTTTTATTTTTCCCCTTTCTGTGGGTGGTGGTACCGCTAGTCCGGTTGGGTCACTTGCCACTCAGGACTACCATGACAAGATCCCAAGGGACCCACTACAACCAGGCAGGTCACCGACCATTTCTGGGGAATACAGACAGCCACTATACAAAGCAGGTGCCAACATTACACCCGTGTGCTGGACTAGCTCTGGCAGCACGACAATTCCATCTTTGGCTGAGCTGCACAACAAAACCGACCAATCACCACAAAAGTGGCATCACCAGTAAGAGGCTTCTAGGGTATGTTCACACTGAGTACTAGGCGAGGAATTGAAAGAGGAAGTTTTTCTGCTTGATATGTCCTCTTCTTCAGCTCTGGCAGAATAGGCATGGAATTTGAGCAGAATTCAAGAGGAGATTCGATGACTTGTATGGGTTTTCTCTAGGGGAATCTGCCCAGAGAATAGACATGCCAATTCTTTGGCCCCGTGCACAGAGCAAGAACGGCGGAATTTCTGCGGAATTGTCCGCCGCAGAATGCCGCCAGCCTTCGTGTCATAATGACACTATGGGAGGTACGCGCGGCTCCTCTCTCCCGTGCTGTAGAATAACCATGTTCATTCTTCAGCGCCAAGAGATGCAGCGCGCGAGCCTCCCATAGAGTGTCATTATGACACGGAGGCTGGCTGCATTGCACGGCGGACAAATACGCCGCTCTGTGTGCACAGGGCCTTTAGGCGGAAATCTGATCCCCAATGGAAAATTCTGTGCATAAATTCCACCATGTGAACAACATAGCAAAGGTCCCACCGAAGCATTTCATGATTTATGAGGCACTAGGGTATGTTCCCCCAGAATATACACAGTAATTTCAAACGGAGGATGCACGGCGGACTCCTCTTGAAGTTCCGCCTGTCTCATTGACTCAATGATATTCTCAAGCTCAATTTGTCGTCAGCCCAAAGAACTGACATCCATCTTAACAGGGAAATTACATTTCCTAATGTAATTTGATCATTGGTAAAGCTTTATTTAGTCATGTCATAGTCAAATAAATATCCTTGAGCAAATAAATATCCTTGAGCCTATAGAATAAGTTCTGTCTTAGAGAAATTAAGTCCAGTGCTCACTCTACAAAAGGCATCTTCTTACAAACATAATTCTAGACTTTGGAAGTGCTAAAAAAAGTGTGTGTGTAGGGCAGCACTGTAATAACTTGCAGAATGGCGACTGATAACCTGTCACGCATTCCGCCGCTCACAACCGCCGGTGGACTGATGCAGGTGCACGCGCCTCCACCCATGTCATAGACTAAAGTCTATGCACGGGCGGATTCCTTCATTCGTCCAAAGAATGAACGTGCCACTATTTTATATATTGCACAGCTGTAGTCATTCAAGAGTTACTGTATTAGATGTCAGGATTCTGTACAGCAATGAGAGAAGGCGTTCTTTCTCTACCTCTCTCTACTCTTTTCTTCTCACACTCTTCACCACTCACAGAGGTTGTTACATACACCCTGTAGGAAGTAGTCACATGGGGAGAGGAAGTGTAGTTAAGTTCTTCTCTGAGGAGTAGCACACACAGATCTGGCATCCCTGCTGAATTTAGCCAGGAGCCTGGTTCTGCAAGGTTCTCTGTCCTGGACAGACCAGCTATAGTGTACAGACATGTATGGAGAACACAGACTCTTTCTTAAAGCAACTCTTATACTCACTATGCAGTGCTAAACACCAAAGAGAGGAAAAGTCAGAAACCCCCAACCTACGTCGTGAACATATCTACACAGTGCATGACAGCATCCTAGAGCAGAGGAACGGATCTGGATAGAGCAATGGGCCACAGGGCTATGTACGCTAATCAGAAAATTTCTGACACTTAGCTCAACTCAGGTAACCAAGACTGGGGCGTGTGTCAACCTTGTAGGACGGGTAACTCGACACTACAGGGCAAAAAGGTGGTATAGCGACAAGGTAGAAACACGGGCACAAAGTATTCACTTCTCAAGTATCTCTTCTAATGTTCCAGCAGAGCACAGTACTACATTGGGTTGGGACTAGGGATGGTCCAAACAAAGTTCGGTTTCGTACGAACCCGAACCCTCGGTAATGATTCCCGATGTCTGCCCACTCCGTGCAGCGGGCAGATCCAGCGGGAGGACCGCATGGAAAAATGGGATATAGCCATAGGCTGTATCCCATTTTTCCAGGCGGTCCTCCAGCTGTATCCGCCTGCTGCATGGAGCGGGCAGACAGCGGGAATCCGATGCACTGCTATTTTACTCTACACCAGCAACTCTTAGTACAGATCCAGTGAAAGCAAATCTTTATCAGTCATGTATTATTCACCTGTATTACCAGAGACTTGCCAATAAAGAACAGCTTTATTTATTCTACTTGGACTCAGCAATCATTGCACCAGCACCTACACAAGCTGCACCATCCTTGGTTCATCTCCTCTTTCTGTGCGTGGTGGTCCCGACAGTCTGGGTGGGTCATATCTCCACTCCGGACCACCATGATAAGGGCCCAAGGGACTAATCACAGCCCAGCAGGTCAACGAGCATTGTGGAGCAATATAGCCAGCCACACACTAAAAGCAAGTAAATCACCACACCGGTGTGCAGAGTAAGCATTGGTGTCACAACAACCTCCTAACCGACTACCACAATTGCTTTTCTCTCCGTCTCACCCTCCACCCCCCTCCCTTTTGAGACCGCTGATGTAACCAAGTCCCTGTCTGCAACTTTGTAATGCTGGGAGGATTAATCAGCGAGTTTATCAGCAACTTGACCTCAGAGAAGCTACAAAGTTGCAGATAAAGCCTGCCAAGGACTTGTTTACATCAGCCATGTGTCAGAAAACTCAAAGCTTTTTGTGTCTTCAACAGACAAGTGTGTGCAGATAAACATGTACACAATTAAAAGGAGTATTCTGCACAAACAAAACTTGTGTTTCTGGGGAAGGTGACTGAACAGATAATGTATATAATGAATTGTCAGTCTCACCATGGGCAGAAACACAAAAAAAAAAAAAAAAAGTTGTGTTTAAGCAGAATACCCCTTTAATTGTGTGCATGTTTATCTTTACACACTTGTCTGCCACCTGCTTGTTGGAGCTGGCCTATCAGGGCCTTAGCTCAGTCTCCAGATTGTCCAAAGCCAATTGGTGCCCTCTCTACCGCAGCAATGGTAAACTCTCCCTGTAGTACTCAAGGTTGGTTACTGAGGACCTGGGGTGGGGTTCCTTGGTTGTCTTTTGTCAGAGTGTCTCAGAGAATGTGCCAGATCCAGTAAGCCTTCATCCACGGGCCTGGCCACTGGCCAGTGCCTGCCCTATCTTGCTGCTGTTCCAGTTCCTTCCTTTCCTGTCTGCCAAAGCATGAAATGATAAACAGTAAGGGTTCAACTGTCCACGCAGTAAAGGTCATCAAGTCTTAAGTCTTCAGTTAAGTCCTGAATTCAGCAGTGTTTCCCAAGTCTAATCAGGGTTGGAGAAGTTGTGTTTCTTGACGATTGGGCCCCCCCCCCCCCTGCTTTTACAGAGTCTTGTTTCCCTTTAATGCTAAAGTCGGCTACCACCAACTATTATATTTGGTGCCAAAGTACTCCCGGATGTGGCTGAACTGTGTCACATTACACAAGGTTGGATCTTTAACACACAAGGTTGGATCTTTAACACAAGTGCTTGTTTCTTTCCTTCTGCTAAGTATCTGCAACCCAACCAAAACTTGTCAAGACCCTTTATAGCAGAGTCCAGTGTTTCTTGGACAATGACCCTCTAAGCATTCCACCTGGTCACCGCTATTTAAACTTTCTATGTTTTCAAAGTCAGAGACTGCCTGTGAAGAAGCTTCTAAAAGTCTCAATTTACCTGCACCAAAAGCAGCATCTCTAACTACCATAATAGGACCAGAGCAGCAGTACGCGGCCACCAGCGCTAGAGCGAGGGAGGTAAGAGCATGTTATTTATTTCTTTTAACCTGCCCCTTCCCAAGCACTTAACAAAAAAAAAAAAAAAAGGGGGGGGGGGGTGGGGGGTCTGGACAGACTTTCCCTTTAATAATGCCAATGAGCGTGAGCCTTTACATGTTTGTGACCTTGAACAGCAGAATGTACTTCTGAAGCCAAATTTCTTAATCACACGGCTATTTGAGTGTTGCCGGTCCAACATTTGCACTGGTGTGTGTTCACTGTCAGGTGATATGTCTAGGATTTCCTTATTTAGTGCTTTACTAAAAAAAGAGGACCTGGAATTTATCCCCCCCCCCCCCCCCAAAAAAAAAAAAGGGGTTACTCATTCAGGCATGATGGGAATTGTAGTTTTGTAACAGCTGGAGGGCCAGAGTTTGACAGGCCTGATCTAGAATTAGAAGCATCCGTGGGAGGAAGGAGTATCACTCAGTAGTATATTCTAGGTAGAAACGTGTAAATCTAGTATAGATAGTAATCCACCGTTCTCACCGTTCTTTTATAGAAAATTAAGGACAAGGTAGTCTCGAGTATTCAATTGCAAGTGCTTTTATGCATCATTTATTTTGTAACACTGGTAAACACAGACATTATCCGACGTTTCGGTGAAGGCACCTTTCTCTAGGAGTCTGTATAGTGGATATCAACAGGGACTGTGGATGTTGATGTGCTGGCAAGGCTGGCAAGTGTGGCTGGAGGTTCGGCGAGGCTGCGTCGCAGGGTGGTGACGTGACGTCACCACCCTGCGACGCAGCCTCGCCAAAACCTCCAGCCACGCTTCCTGGACCGCCACCTGGTCCTGCCATCCGGTGCCTCATCCCCCACATGTACTGTGTGGAAACCATCAGCACACCCGGATCCGCTATTCCAAGCAGGCGCAGCCTTGCCAGCACAACATCCACAGTCCCTGTTGATATCCACTATACAGACTCCTAGAGAAAGGTGCCTTCACCGAAACGTCGGATAATGTCTGTGTTTACCAGTGTTACAAAATAAATGCACAAAAGCACTTGCAATTGAATACTCGAGTCTACCTTGTCCTTAATTTTCTATAAGAGAACAGGTGGATTACTATCTATACTAGAATTAGAAGCATGACAGCACCACCCATGCCCCAGTTGGCTGTGGTATTACAATTCAGCTCCATTCACATCAATGGAACTACAAAAACCACACCCGAACTGAGGCCAAGAGCAGTGCTGTTTCTGGAAGAAAGCAGCCAAGTTTTTCAAATCCTGGATAAACCCTTTAAAAGGAATCTGTCAGCTCTAGATCATGTTCAGTGCTCAAATGTCAATGAGGCAGTTCTTTATTCTGTCAGCCTAGACAGGGAGGGAGGTGGCATGCAGGATTTGCCTCAGCACCACCCAACGTTTGCTAAAACTGTCAAAATGCAAACTTTGACTAGACAATCATAAATGCTCCAGGTTTATCAGGCTGTTTTACACATCTGTTGCACTTAGAGACTTTCTTTGGTGCAAAGTAGGTCGTAATTCAATTCAAGAAGTGACCTAATATATTCTATAGAGTCATTAAATACAGAATGAAGTTTTTCAAGCATTTCTGTTAAAGTTAATGATTATGGATTACAGCCAAGAAAAACCCAAAAGTCAGTATTTCAGAAAATTAGCATATTATATAAAACTGAAAAAAAAAAAAAGTTTTTAATACAGAAATGTCATCCAAATGAAAAGTCTGTACAGTAATGGCCCTCAATACTTGGTCGGGGCACCTTTTGCATGAATGACGGCATCAATGCGGCATGGCGGCGATCAGCTGATGGCACTGCAGACGTGTTATTGAAGCCCAGGTTGCTTTGATAATGGCCTTCAGCTCGTCTGCATTGTTGGCTCTGGTGTCTTTCCTCTTCCTCTTGACAACACCCCATAAATTCTCTATGCTGTTAAGGTCTGGCGAGTTTGCTGGTCAATCAAGCACAGTGATGCTGTGGTTAGTAAACCAGGTATTGGGACTTTTGGCAGTGTGGGCAGGTGCCAAATCCTGCTGGAAGATGAAAATTCCATCTCCAAAAATCTTTTCAGCAGAGGGAAGCATTAAGTGCTCTAAAATTTCCTGGTAGACGCCAGCGCTGACGAAACACAGTGAACCTACACCAGCAGATGACATGGCTCCCCAAACCATCACTGATTGAGGAAACTTCACACTAGACCTCAGACAGCTTGGAGTGTGCCTCTCCACTCTTCCTTCAGACTCTGGGACCTTGATTTCCAAATGAAATGCAAAATTTACATTAATCAGAAATCAGCACCATGGACCACTGATCAACAGTCCAGTTCTTCTTTTCCTTGGCCCAGATAAGACGCTTCTGGCATTGTTTATTGGTCAGGAGTGGCTTGACACATGAAGTGCAACACTTGTAGCCCATGTCCTGCAGACATCTGTATGTGGTGGCTTTTGAAGCACTGACTCCAGCAGCAGTCCACTCTGTGAATCTCTTCCAAATTTTTTAATGGCATTTTCATTACAATTATAACACTTAGGAAGCCACTGAAGGTGTTTTGGGTTAATTATTCTAATTTTATGCAATACTGATTTTTGGGTTTTTCTTGGCTGTAATCCATAATCATGAACTTTAACAAAAATAAATGCTAGAAAAAGTTCACTCTGTATGTAATGACTCTATAAAATATTTGAGGTCATGTTTTGAATTACTGATAAAAAAAATATATTGTTTATATTCTAATTTATTGCAAACCACTGTATAGTTCACATAGACTGAGGACATGTTATATAGCCTCCATCAGCCAGGTTATTTGGCTAGTGGGTGGGCAGTAGCGGCTGTAATGGGGCCCACGGACCCGATCTTATAATGGACCGGGCCCCCAGAGCTGTAATCCAAACAGGCCTCACGGGTGCTGCAAATATCTGGGATCCAGTACTTTCACTTCAAACACTCCTGATGAGTGCTCACAGCTAAACGCAGTGTTGTGATTGATAGGTTTAGGAGCCAATGGCTGCCAACCCTGCCAGCTACTCATGAACACAGGCAGCATTCTGCCTCTTGCTGCAAAACACTATTCCCTCCCTCAACACTCTGTCACACGAGTGACATCACTGGTGCGCTCAGAGAAGAGAAAAGGATGGAGACGTCGGACAGTGCAGCTTGGTGAACATTGTTCTTTAGTTTTTTTCTCCACACGGGAATGCTGCATAACAGGAGGATGTCTACATGGTGGCAGAGGGGTTAATTTACAGAATGATGCAAACATAGTAGTGGGAGGGTGGGGTAACTTACTGTGGTTGCCTTCATGGGGAGAGGGTTATTTTAAAGGGGGATGCCTACGAGGAGTGTGTTAATTTAGAAGGAGATGCCTACATGCTAACTACCAAGGGACATGCTTACATTAGGGAGTTATTACAGGATAAACTTATCTACCAGAAACACTACTTAGAGAGGAAATAGCAACATGGGGATACTACCTACTAGGGGGGCTACCTGCAAAGGGAGGCCTAACTTCTATACAGATGCACATAGAGGGGTCCTGACTACTATATTGGGGCACAGAAGGGTCTAACTACTATATGGATACAGATGGGACTAACCACTATATGAGGGCATAGATGGGGCAATATAGATGTGGAGGATGATGGTGCATGAGTAAGGAGCCTTAAATGATCTGCCAGACAAACCTGTAGGGATGACTTGTGACTAAGAGAAGTCCTCATGATATTCCATTTCCCAGAATCACATATAAAATCTAACTTTTATTAGATATGCATTAAGTAAAAAATGTATTAAAACAAGTGTTCTACACATATAAAATCGGCACTTCACAACAGATCTAGGGTGTTGACCCTCTGATAGGCTGGTATACTTAGGGATAGATTAGCCCAGATATATAAGGATAAAACCAGACTTCAGAAAAAATTGAGATAAACAAGTATCTCTGTCTCAATCCAAGTCTCTACGCGTTTCACCCAGATATATCCCTGGGATCATCAGGAGACCTTCACAAAACACAGTGGTTACTGTTTAGAGATTCTCTAAACAGTAACCACTGTGTTTTGTGAAGGTCTATGTATCCTCTCTCGCAGTGCAGGTACCGGGAAATCTTAG
Organism: Dendropsophus ebraccatus; assembly: GCF_027789765.1. Classification (NCBI taxonomy): domain Eukaryota; kingdom Metazoa; phylum Chordata; class Amphibia; order Anura; family Hylidae; genus Dendropsophus; species Dendropsophus ebraccatus. The sequence goes on from NC_091462.1 coordinate 48,560,661, forward strand.
AAGCTTCGCTTCCCCAGACCAAGGCTGAGGCTTGTATCACCCTATTAGTACAAGTCCCTCGACATTGTAGGGCAGAAAGTGGTCAGACTAATCTGTACACAGGTACAAGTACTTCTCACTGTCAAGTATTCTCTCATGTTCAGTCAGAGCACAGTAATACAAACTCCTCTACGTTGCTCTACTCTCACTCTTCAAGCACCGCTACAACTACCTCTACTCTACTCCAATTATCCCCCCAGCACAAATGAGTTTAAGTACTAAAGCCTCTACAAAGACTTATGTTCTGCCAAAGTGTTTTGTACTATCAAGAGACTGTACAGTAAACCTGTTATATTTTCACATCACTGGGACTCCTTTCCTCCTTTCCTCCGCATCAGCACCTATACACACTAGCCAGACACCTTGGGTTATTTTTCCCCTTTCTGTGGGCGGCGGTACCACGAGTCCGAGTGGGTCAATTGCCACTCAGGACTACCGTGACAAGAGCCCAAGGGACCCACTATAACCCATCAGGTCACAGACCATTTTTAGGGGATACAGTCAGTCACTATACAAAGCAGGTACCAACATCACACCTGTGTGCTGGACTAGCACTGGCTTCACGACAATACCATCTCTGGCTGAGCTGTATCATACCACTTATACCCTCCATAAAACCGTGGCATCTATCTCTCTCTGGTACACCACACTAAGGTTCCTATCTCTGCATAGTATTGGAGGGACATACAAGCTGACATATTTTGGTAACAGGGAGAGTGTGGGCCCTTCATCAGTAATTTAGAATGATGTTGTGATGGGCCCCATTTTATGTATGTACTACCGGATCCATCTTTTCCCAGCACCCGCGGAGGAGCGTGAGGGAGCAGAGCAGACTTCAAAGCCCCACAGCCTGATGATCAGAATGCAGATAGGAACAAAGTTAAGCACTACTGTAATTTCGCTCATGTCTAGTAGTGGCCATAGGCTGCAATACCAGGCATAACCCACAAAAGAGTAAAGTTTATTCTTTATTGCTTAGGAGCAGGTTGTGGAAATTTTTCATCCCCCTCTGGCAGCTAACTAAATAGTCAGTGGCGTAGCTACCAGGGGCGCAGCAGTCGCCGCTGTGACCCGGCCCGCCACGAGGGGTGGCCCGCGAGGCCCCCCCCTCCTTGTCACTGCACTCTCTTGTAACCGCAAGCAATGCTTTGCTTGCGGTCACAAGAGGCCAGCTCGGCAGATTCTGTAGATTTTTAGCTCGGAGAAGTTCTCATAATGGCCCAGGGCAGATAGAGAAGACGAAAACGACTCTGATCAGAGAAGACGTCCCCTGTCAGTCACTTAATATAACTGCACTGTAATGCATATGGTGTACAAACCCTGTGTAGAGCTTTTTTTTAAGCCAAAGCCAGGAAAAGACTAACAGATAACAGGTCATAAAGGAAAGACTGAGATTTCTCCTCTTGTCAAATCCATTCCTGGCTTTAGCTTCAAAAATCTGTCAGATAAATCTATTTGTAAACACACCATTACAGCTGTTAATTCAGGTCATTAGACTTGGGCTAGCACATGTGGCCTCAATACGGATGTAAAGATATCCAGGTTAGGCTAGTGCAGAGTTACACAATCCAAACAAGCCAAGAAGGAAGAATCTTCTCTCAATACTGCAGTGTTCCAAAGGCTGTGCTCTTTTCCTCACAAGCAGAATTAGAAGCTATTTTTGCTGGTTCCTCTGGAGTAAATCAGGACATTACACAGAGACCTAGAAATCGGCACAGTGACTGAATTTGCCTTCCAACACTTCTATACACTGAACACTAGATGGCACCATACTATATCATACAGTGGCTCCAACTTTTAAAGAGTACCCATTTTGGGGGGGGGGGGGGGGGAATCTCTGAAGATCACATTGCATAGTAATATGTCCCACCATAAGCTATATTCTAATTCATACATATAATGAATTTCAAAAGCAAACAAGTTGGGCAAAAGAGTAAAATAAAAAAAATAAAAAATAAAATTTCTTTGTCTTACCACACTCTGACAACACCCCTACAAAGTTGCGCTTTTTACTAGCACCATTACTTGGGAACATAACTAATCTGACTAGAAAGTCACTTGGAGCCATTAAAAATTAAATAAAAAATTCAAAAGGGAGACACCTATGGGTCCATTTACACAGAAAGATTATCTGACAGATTATCTGCCAAAGATTGGAAGCCAAAGCCAGAATCAGACTATAAACAGAGATCAGGTCATGAAGGAAAGCCTGAGATTTCTCTTTTCAAATCCATTCCTGGCTTTGGCTTTAAATCCTTGGCAGATAACCTTTCTGTAAATGGACCCCAAGTGGCACACAACAAAAGAAAATCAGGCGTGAAGCCTGTGCACCAGAAAACAGGCTAGAAGTGTAGTATAGACACATTACTTGCTGGGCCACACTTTCTGCTTTTGGTTCATACTTTCATTTACAGATCAATAATCAGTGCATGATCTCAACCCAGGACAGTTTTTGGGCAGAGTTCTACTGCATTTGCAATAATAAACTTAGGTCTATGTATACAGGTGCAGTACAGCATAGTGACTGGTATACTGCCCCTAATGCCAGCCAGCTATAGAACCATTGTTGGCAGCTACACTGTTGATTCCCAGATATTCCTTTATTACGGCTAACCAATACGGTTATCGGTTCCATCAGACAGCACCCTGTTTAGCCATAGCAATTAAACTACCTACCTATTGAGGTGTAGGTTCCCGTCTTGCCACCAAAATAGCTCTAACCTTTCAAAGCATGGAATCTAGAGGATCTCTAAATGCATCCTGTGGTATCCAGCTCCAAGATTTTAGCACCAGATCCTGTAAGATGTGAGGTGGATGGGAAAAGATTCCAGAACATAATGCAGCCTCTTCACTCAAGACATCATAACAAGAAAGTTGCACAGAAAAGCCAATGCCAGGTGGATTGGGAGGTGGATCCCCCATGGATCAGACTTGTTTTTCCTGCACAATCCAGATACGCTCAATTGGATAGAGATCTGGGGAATTTGGTTCATGAGGATTGCAGAGCGCAGCCAGACCCTCCCTATGTATCTGCAGTATGGAGGGGGCTGCCTCATCTAAAGGAGACCATCTATGGCTGCCTTATCTCTGTGTTCAACATCTGGTGAACAACATGTGCCCAAAATCCTAAAACACAGCAGCAGTTACAGAGCAGCCTTTGTTTGTCTATTGTGCAGACACATTGAGAGACTGCTGGAAAACATGAAACTCATCCTTTCCCTACCATACCCCCTCAGACAGAAGGTGGCAGAACAATTAAAAAGACTGGGCCTCTGAGTACAAGTGGCAGGCAAAAAAAAAAAAATGTATGATCTTTCTGCCTCCTACTACAGGAAGGTAGAGTGGACACAGGATGATATTACAGTTGAACAGCAGGTGGCAGCAGCAATATGACCATCAGACTAGCCTAGCACTGTACAGCCTTGTCACAATCTAGGGTTTAGATAACACACAAATACACACGCGCCTATTCATACACGCGCCTATTCATGGAGACGTAACATAGGAGGTGTTCACATATTCCAGTTTTTACATTGCAATAGCCAGGAATTTAAAATCTCTGCACAAACCATATCTACAGAATGTGTGAACATGGCCTTAGGGTGCCTTCACACACACCGGATCTGCAGAAGATTTCACACTGCGGATTCGCAGCAAAATCTGCTGCAGATCCAGTGTCAGTGCATCCCTATGAGTATGTATTCTCATAGGGATGCACTGACACTGGGTCCGGTGTATGAAGGCACCCTTATACTAAACATAGATGACTAGAATACACATGTGCCACATTTCAAGGAGTACAGTATATTGCTAGGCAAGTTTTGCTTTGTAAATCTCTCACATTGGGTCAGTTAGCAACATTGCACTGAAAGTTTAAAACGTCCATTTTATTTTTTTATTTTGGTCATTTATAAGGCTGTAATATAATAATAATTTTTATTTATATAGCGCCTATAGCACTTTACAATTCTGGGGGTACATAGACAAAAAATAGACCGTATTGAATTTATTTATTTATTTTTTTACAGCCATATTTCAGGTTGTTATTGCAAGCAGTATTTCTGCTAGAGCTCCCCCTGGTGATCATCACTGGGAATTATGAAAAGTTATATTTTTTTATTTATTTTATTCTTTTTGGTAAGGAAAAATTAAGACAAATGCTCTTAAGAGTTAAAAAAAACACATGCGGTTCAGTTAACCCTGTTACATGCTTGCCTTGACATAAAGTGATTGTGTACACTAAACAGTTTGGAGAAGTGAACAGTTACATATTAAGTTTGCCAAATACTCCCTAATAATACCACTAAATACTCCATTAGGGTGCCTTCACACAACAGATTTCACGCTGCAAGTTTGCAGTGATATCAGCTATGGATCCTGTAGTGTGAAGCTGAAAGGGTCCCATACATGCAGCAGATCCGCTGCCTGTATGGGTCCCGACTCCTGTATGGGTCCCGGGGGGGGTGGGGGGTAAAGGGGCAGGGTCCCATACAGGCAACGGATCCGCTGCGTGTATGGGATCCATTGAGCTTCACACTACCTCTACTGTAAACTCGCAGCATGAAATCTGCTGCGGATCCGGTATGTGTGAACCTACCCTTACTGATAACTAAGCATTAATTCAATTGACTATATTTAGTTAAATTTAAAGCCACAGTTATGCAACACTATTGGTACAATCCTCATCCTATATGAGAGTTTGTTTGTTTTCAACCAGCCATATTTCAGAACAACAGCAGTTAGTTCTGAAACAACGGCAATTACTTGCACAGCAACAGCCATTGTTGTTAAATACAGCTGTTGCTTTTACATAGTGTAAACATAGCCTCATACTGTTTCTATGGCTATGTTCACACTATGTAAAAGAAACAGCTGTATTTCACAACTGTTGTTGCTGTTGTTTCAGAAATGACAGCTGTTGTTTACACCACAATGGCCATTGTTTTTACATAGTCTCATACTGTTTCTATGAGGCAACAGACTTGATGCTGCTTCATGACATTATAATTTACCAAACAATAGACACATGTCACTAGCACCAATAAATATTAAGTGATTATATAAACACACTCAGTTGTACTAAAATTCAATGTCACTTAGAATAACACAACAATACAACACAGAGGGAACACTTACCTGTGTCTGGAGTCTCAGCCTCCACAGTGAAAGCATGAAGACATAACTGGCTAATCCAAACCACCTGTGATAAATAGTCACCAGTGATGAAAGCAGTCACCACCTGTGTGCTTCCACATTTGTGGTTGAGAACTGCAGAGAAAACACATTGCTAAAAAAAAACATGCAATTTCTAAAAAACACGTGTTTATTAAATTGAGCTTTCTGAGCAGCAGCTGGGAGAACAGTCTAAGGGTATGTGCACACTGAGGAAAAGGCGAGGAATTCAGCTTGAAATTCAGCTCAAAATTCAGCTTGAAATTCCTCCCGTAAAAAATGTGCAGAGCAAAGTCCCATTGTGTTCAATGGGTTTTCTGCTCTGTTGTTCCCACTGCAGAATTTCCGAGCAGAATTTTCTGCTGTAGATCTGCTAGAGGAATCCTATAGTAGTCAATGGGGGGCTTAAATTCTGCTTGAATTCTGCCTGAAAACTTTCAGCTACAATTCCTCGAGAATTGCTCAGTGTGCAAGGGCCCTAAGGGTACAAACACACACAGCGTATACACAGCAGATACGCAGCAGATTTGATGCTGTGTTCAGTTATTTAGATCTAATCTGCTGCGTATCGCAGCAGTAAATACGCAGCGTATACGCCGGGTGTGTTTGTACTCTTATGGTTGGCTTATGCTGCGTTTACACGGAACGATTATCGTTCGAATTTTCGCATAAACGATCGGATTTGATCGATAATCGTACTGTGTAAACACAGCAAATGATCAAATGACGAGCGAGAATCGTTCATTTTGATCTTTCAACATGTTCTTAAATCGTTGTTCATCGTTCGCTGAAAATTCGTCTTTCACCGATTTACCCTATGTAAAAGATTGGCTTAGGGTGCATTCACACCTACAGGATCTGCAGCAGATATGCAGCAGATTTGATGCTGTGTTCAGTTATTTTAATGAAATCTGCTGCAGAAAATCAGCTGCAGATCCTGTAGGTGTGAACGCACCATTAAAGGGACTGTACCACCAGGCCCAGGCTGAAGCACTGGAGGCGGCCGACCCACCCTTAGTGGGAGGAAACCCCAGCCCCTCTATCATAGGGTTCCATTGATTCTAATGGAGTCACATCATGGAGGGGCTGGGGTTTCTTCCCACTGGGGGTGGGTCGGCGCGCCTCCAGTGCTTCAGCCTGGGCCTGGTGGTACAGTTACTTTAAGCAATCTTAAAAACGATCGCAAAAACGATTTTTCTTACGAATTTTCAAATGATTTTTCTAACGATTTATTCATCTAAACGCTGATTGTTATAAAAACCAAATTGTTGCTTCAAAATTGTTAAATGATTGATTGGGCGAATTATTGCTCAGTGTAAATGTAGCATTACACGGAACAATTATCGTTCTAATTTTCGCAATAACGATTGCATTTGAGCGATAATCGGCTCGCGTAAACACAGCGAACGATCAAGCGACAAACAAAAAATTGTTCATTGTGATCTTTCAACTTGTTCTCAAATCGTCGTTCGCTAAAAATTTGCAGATCGCTTCGTGTAAACAGTCTTTCAAATAGTCACTGTATGTGTGAGATGGGCTTAAGCGATCTTAAAAACGATCGCAATAACGATTTTTCTAACAAATTTTCTAACAATTTTTCTAACGATTTATTCATCTAAACGCTGATCGTTACAAAAACCAAATTGTTGCTTCAGAATCATTAAAAGATCAATTGGACAAATTATTGCTTCGTGTAAATGGACCATTTCTTTATTCTATACACGCCTGGCAATGCTGATCACATGGCAGAATAGACCGAAAGTTTAGGTTCTGATCATGCTACCAGTGTGGCAGAACCGCATAGATATGGTAATACATTGTATAGACACATCTATAATTTTTAATGTACTTTTAATAGAAAACTAGTTTTCCTTATGTGGAGTTCTCCTTTAAGTACCTGCACACACCCGCTAAAGGTGTTCCTATGTCTTCTCTGTAGTGTAGTGGTGCAATATAGGAACACACAGATTTCTGAGTATCTTAGGCCCTATTCACATGTCTGCAATTACGGACAGAAAATAGGATCAATGTATTTCAATGGCCCCATTCACACATCCAAAGTTGTGTACAGGGCTGTGATCCATGCAGCAAAAAAAAAAAAAAAAAGGACAGACCCTAGTGCGGACTAAAAGTCCTCCACAGACGCACCAATAGAACCCTATGGGACCCGTATTTTTGCGGATGCGAACCACAAAAATACGACCTTCAATCAACAAATAGTGACTAGATTAATATTAACCATACTTTTTCATTTTTACGGATCAGCAAAAAATATGGATGCAATACGGACAGAAATTTGCAGATTGCTATTAAAAAAAATTTGCGAAAAATAGTGAAAAATATACTGACGTGTGAATAGACCCTTAAACAGCAGAAATGTTTACTTGGAAGTCTCTTAAAGATACCATACAGTATTTTTTAATCACTGTGTTCACAAGTTGCTTGAGAGGTAGTTGTGGCAGTAAATTCTCCTTAAAGGACAACTCTGTCGCTGATAAAAAAAAAAAACTGAACTGAAGCTCCAGTTGGTGTCTTCATTTTTTCTTCACTTCCTGGTTTGGGCTTTCCCATGATGCACTTTGGGGGGGATTTACGAAGCATACGCCAGGCAGAGCTTGGGTGTGTGTGATAAGGCAAGGAGGAGGCGTGGCCTCCTCCTGCGCCTCATTTATCATGATTTACGCCTGCTCCCAGGCGTAAATCATGACGCAAATCTACACCTGCTGGAAGCAGGTGTAGATTTGATACACTGGGCGCAGATTTGTGCGCCCGGCTGGATTCACTAAGAGGTGTGCGCCTCTTAGCGAATCCTGCCTAGAAAAAGGGGTGGGGCTTAAAATAAGACCGGCGTACTTGTAAGCCGGTCTTTGTAAGTCCCCTTTTGTCTCCTGTGATTTCTAACTGACTCTGTAGAACTGTTAGATAGCTTACAGCTTGCTCAGCCAATCAGAGCTGAGCAACCTGAGTCATCTGACAAAGGGAGGCTGGCCTAACAGGGCTTAGACCAGTTTCCCTCTTGATGATGTCATTGTCACAAAATGGCTGCCACAGAATAGCCTGGGGTCAACAGTCATTAGGTAAGAATGAGTTTACTTTACTTCCTGGGGTTGAGGGGGGAATAGGGAAGGGGGGCAGATAGGTGATTGAAGCATATTACCAAGTTATATAGCGTTGAAATGGTGTGTTTACACAGAGAGATTTATCTGACCAATTTTGGAAGCCAGGAATGGATTTGATAAGAGGAGAAATATCAGTCTTTCCTCTATGACCTGTTCTCTGTTTATAGTCTGTTCCTGGCTTTGGCTTAAAAAATCGGTCAGATAAATCTGTCTGTGTAAACGCACCATAATGTGTTTCAATTACTGGGGGAAAGATTTTCACAGGAGTATCCCTTTAAGAGGTTTCTTGTGTGAACCCTACTTTAAAAGACAGACTGGGCTTAAATAATACTTGGAATTTTGCAGAAAGACTTGTACTTGTTGTAAAGGGGGCTACCTCGTGGGGACATGTACATTTAGGCACAGCACTCTGGAGGCAATTCTGTAAACCTTGGCTACCATTGCAATTTACTTGAAATATGAGGAAATCGGTACTCACAACTATGGCTGATTCATCAATGCTGGCTAAGTACACAAGTGGCACAAGCTGAGTGGCAAGTCCAGTAGCACGGGCCACAAGGTTGCACTACTGGGTGTATCTGGTCCCTTAGCATTAGCCAAAGAGACTAAGCAGGGAATAGAGGGGCACTTTGGCTTATAGCACTTCTCCAACTGCTTTTAGATAAGTCCTTGTTCAGAGCAGTAGGGCTTTATCATAAAAATGGAGTGTGACAATACCCCACAATGTGAATATGTGTGATCCCCTAACCAGTGATAGTTACCCCTTTCTGGCTATAGCAGGCCATTGCCTGGCTTTCAGGAACTTGAAGAAATAGGTAACTCAGCATACACTAGCTAACTGCTCTCCTCTCCACACTAGCTAAACTCTGAACACATGGCCCCCTACACCAGACTTATAAGTAAGGGCGGGGACTTGTTTCCTATTGGTGGAGCAGACTCTGTGGTACCTCGACACTTGATAGGGTAAAACTGGAGGGAAACTTTGGAAGGCCTTTGATAGGCACAGAGGCAGGGTGGCAGCTGGCAAACTTCCTCTCCTTTCAAGCACTTACAGTTTTTCACATACATTTAACCCCCGCAGTATCCTTCAGCTTGTAATTCCTATATGAAGAAACAGTCCATCTAGTGGCCAAAATGCAGCAAAAACCTTTACGCACAAAGTACACTGAAATATACATAACATCAGTGCCAACCTACATACATGTGCGGAAGGTCAGGGCCGCTTATGCAGTGTTGTGGCAGCTCTGTGGATGTAGGGTCACTTGGGCACTTGACACGGTAGCCTGGAATGGTTTTGAACCCACCCCCGGAAAGATGCTGCACTGAGCTGAGCAGACTTTCCAGGAGTTCTCAGACTAGCCGTACGTTACAGCAGGATACGTAGGCATAATCTGCAGCTTTGTCCTGGTGGGGTGAGTACCTAGCTCAGGTATGCTGCCCTGTCTAGTGTAGACTGTATCCCTGGCATGGACAAGGTGATCCTCAGAAGACGTCCTTCCTTCTGAGGGGTTCTAGCACTGCATATTAGTGATGTTTAACACCAAACAAGAAAACTCTCTGTCTCCATTTGTGTCTCTCCACTGACTAAACTAGAGAACTAGAAGACTAAAGGCTCTCCCACAAGGAACAAACCTCTTTTTATAGTGGTGAACTAAACCTCCTTGTGATTGGTGGGACTGTGTGTGTAAGAAAGAGAAGAGGTGATAGGCAGAAAAAAAGGCAAAACAGACCTGCACCTGTGACAGGATAACACATGACATGTGACATAAAACAATAAACCCATTGCTCTCTTCCGCTGTACTCCACATAATACATACAAAGAATACAGTAGTAAAACCTAGTGGGTTACTTTGCCCAGGTGCATGGGATCTTAGTGGCACGCCTGTTCTGGGACACTTCACATGTAAACCCAGCAGGGGTTCTTGCAAGCTATTGAATGCTTATGTATTACATGGTTTTTCAAATGGGCCCTGTCTTTGCCAATCAATAATGTTAAATAAGCAGGGGGTGATGTAAAATATCTTTGCAATTTACTTTATTTTTTTTATTTTTTATTCATTTTTGTCTGTTTTCTGTATGAAATACATTGCTATAAAAGTGACCACTAGGTGTCGCACATACTGGAAATCTGCAGTTGATGCTCCAACGCTACCGGGTAGATTTATTAAACGGTGTAAAATTTAGACTGGTGCAAACTGCCCACAGCAACCAATCACAGCTCAGCTTCCAACTGAAATACAGACATGGAAGCCCTGCAGTACTTATTTCCCCACCCGGCATGATGTATCAATGTCGTGCCAGCAGCAGAGAAAGTGTTTGAATATTCGGGGCACTGTAATGACACGGCTGTGCAGAACGACAGCCATCCAAAAAGATTATTATAAAATGAAAAAAAAGATGGTGTGAAATCACAAATATACCTAGAACTGGGTTCACATGTAGTATTTGTCCCTTATTGTGTTCAATATTTTCTACCCACCCCAGAAGTGAAACCAACAAAGAGAAAATTTGTAAAAATATGCATCTTTTTCTTTGTTTTGGACACGTTCCGGGCACCTGGCCGGTCCCTGAAAAAATCATCCCAGCCTGTACTGCAGTGACGGCTGGATGATCTTTAACCCCGCAGAGTTCTGATGTGGGTACATCCATGCACGCCTGCATCAGAACTCTCCACTGCACACTATGGAGAGAGCTGCCAAATCCGCTCGCTCCATAGTGTGCACTAACATGGTTTTCTGGGGACGCTATTCACTGAATAACGACTGCAGAAAACTGACATGTCAGTTCTTTGCGGCGCTGCGAGATATCCCGGCCGGAGCGTATACTATGTGTATACACTCCGGCGGGGATTCCTAGGCAGCAATGGCACGTATATTTCCGTAAAAATCTAGGCCGTTGTACAACATAGCCTAAACCTTTTTTTTATTTATTAATTCAATCATTGTTTTTCATGTATCATTTTCCCTGTCACATGTATTGTAAAAAAAAAAAAGGGGGGGGGGGATCGCAGTGACCTAATGCCATTGTCCTTTTTCATGTAAACTAAAAATTTCTTTCCCCTTAAATATACAGTAGAATGTAACTTTCTGTCTTAGGGTACAAACCCACTTGACGTATTTGCTGCGTGAATCAGTCTTAAAAATAAGCAGGCAAAACGCAGGTTGGCTTTATACAATTGTTCTGTGTTAAAATACGCAATTGCGTATTTTTGAAGCGTGAAGCTACATGCGTTTTCCGCACAGGTTGTTAACAACTGATGCTTTGCTAACAACAAGCTTCACGCTTCAAAAATACGCAATTGCGTATTTTAACACAGAACAATTGTATAAAGCCAACCTGCGTTTTGCCTGCTTATTTTTAAGACTGATTCACGCAGCAAATACGTCAAGTGGGTTTGTACCCTTAATAATATAAATGCAGCATATTTGGCCCCTGCTGATCTATTGCCTTACTTGTGGTACGCTCCGGTGCCTGTGCAGGCTGACATTGCCCTAGGCGTATCAGCGGTCAGTGATAGTATTCGCGGGATCGCTGGTTATGCCTAGTTCAGCAATGCGCATGCAGGCAACACTGAGCGTCGGCGTCTGCGTGGTCCTTCCCTTTGCGGCCATATTGGTTGGGGAACATTGGGGCGTAGTGGTGCAGTTGGCGTCATCACGCCCTGCGTCGTCGTGCTATTATTCCCCAAGGCATCATGGAGTCCACTACCAGACTAGGATTGTGGCCTGCACTACAGTAACTCCATTAACTAGTATATGTAATGCTCTCCACCTGTTTGTAGTGCACTCCTATTGGCTATTCATCCCTTAAATACCCGTCTCACCTCCCATCATGCACCTCCTGACAAAAGGCGTGACGGAAACGTACGTTGGGGTTTCTTTGGGGTGAGAGAGATCTGCACGGAATCCTTGATCCTACTAGTCCAACGCCATCTTTGCTTCTTTAGGCTATGTTCACACTACGTATGAGTCTGGCCGTAGGAAAAAACGACGAGCCGCCGGATGCGTACGAACCGCGAACATACGCCCGCAGTACAGTTATGCTTCCCAAGCTTGTTTCGAAGCGATCTGAAGCAGGTCATTTACCTGGAAATCTTTGCCCAGCCCAATAAAACTCACAGAACCTTTTGGATCGAAAAATCAAGTTCAATTTGGCTGAAATAAGTACTTCGTACGGGACTGCATGGAAATCCACGCAGTTGGAACAGTTACGTCCTCAAACAATGGTCTTGTTCATTTTTCACGGCGCCATATACGATCCGGTCGTAAGTTCATACATAGTGTGAACTGTGCGGGCGTATATCGTATACTTTCAAGCGAACACATCAACCTCAAAACTACGTGCGTATATTCGCGGTTCGCACTACAACCGGAAAGATACGTAGTGTGAACATAGCCGAAAACATATATGTTGTATGTTCATCAGCCTCTAGGGATTCCCCCTGTACATTTTTTCTTTATATACCTGGATTACTGTTTATACACTTTTTCTATTTATACCCTCAATGGATTTCTGGACATGAATTGTGCACACACACTTTGCTATTGAAACTTTTTATTGTAGCACAGAGCACATAGCACTTTCATATACATTAATTTCGCTGGTCAACGTGTGTGTTGTATACATTTTATTTTTGAACCATGCAGTCTCTCCTCCCATGCTGTTGTTGTTTGTCTTGACTCCATATCCTTACACAATCATGTTTTTATGATATTTTTGTTGTAAATTTTTTTTTACTTGTATTTAATAAAACTATATGAAATATTTTCTCTAAAAAACAGTTTTTGTGGCTCATTTGTTATATTTTTGGGGGCTTTACCTGTTAAACCAGCCTAGCCATTATGTCTGCATTTTTGTGCACGCATTATGGTCACATGTCCCAACCTGTATGGGCAGTTGACACTGAGACTAAAGGCCCTATTACACAAAACAATTATCGGCCATATTCGGCCAATATTGGCTGTTACAGCCAATAAACGTCTCATGTAATAGAAGACAACGATCAGTCGTCATGAATGATGTCGGCTGATCGATGCAGTCGTTTGTCTTTCAACATGTTGAAAGACAACTAGGATAGCAACAATCGACTGTCATCGCTCCGTGTAATAGGAGCGTTGGTAAGGCTGGGTTAACACTGCGTTTTTGCAATCAGTTTTTGCAATCCGTTTTTTACAAAAAAACGGATGAAAAAAACTGATGCATTTGTGTGCATCCGTTTTGATCCGTTTTTCCATTGACTTCCATTGTAAAAAAAATGGATCAAAATGGATCCGTTTTTTTTTACGGACGCAAAAACGTAGCTGACACTATTTTTTGTGTCCGTTAAAAAAAAACGGATCCGTTTTGATCCGTTTTTTTTACAATGGAAGTCAATGGAAAAACGGATCAAAACGGATGCACACAAATGCATGCGTTTTTTCCATCCATTTTTCATCCGTTTTTTGCAAAAAAAACAGATGAAAAAAATGCAGTGTGAACCCAGCCTAACACATCGCCGCTACCTTCTATGGGCTACCTGGACAATCAAGCGATCACCTGGGCAGCCCCCCCACGGCTCCCCAAGGCCCCTCCTGCACTCACCGGCTAGCTGCCGACGCGTGTAACAACGCCGGCAGCAAGCGGGGAACGAGGAGAAAATGAGCACTAACAGGGCTTGTTTGCTCCTCAACATCACCCCGTGTAATTGGGGCTTTAGGGTGCCTTGAAACTTACCTTGAAATAAAGTCAACTTTATTAAGTTTGGTTGACTCTCTAAAGTGCATGGCGACAAATGGTGTTGGATTATTGTCACCTGACTCTTGTTCTAGAAGGGAGAAGGTGGCGGCAGAGCAGTCTTGCTAAGGTAATACCCCTCCCCATGGTGGAAACATGAATGTTCAGCCATAGTAAACATTCATGTGTATGGGGGGAGTGAGATATATAATTGTCAGTTGAACAAATGTTTCACAGTTCCCACAATGTCTTTTCTTTGTGACAAACATGCCAGATGTTGTGGGAACATAGTCATTTAAAGTGTGTGGTGAGCTTTAGGCTACATGGCTCAGCTGCATGCAACTTTGAGACTATAGCATAAAGTTCAGCATTACTGTAAATTCTGTAATTCCGGGAGTCCTGGAAAACATGGATACAGCCTATGGCTATGTTCACACAGTCAAAAATCGAGAAAAGGTGGCCAATTTTGATATTTAAAATAACGGCCGTTATTGCATCGATTTAAATGACTGCAATGCAATGCACTGAAGTCAAAGGGAAGATGGGCATCCAATGCAATCAATGTATTGAATAACGGAAGTTTTTACCAAAATAATAAACATGATCATTATTTCGGACGTATTTTGCAAACAGTGACAAGGTATAGCTGAACAATTAGAAATAACACAAAATTAAAGAAAATGAACTGATCATTAGTCCATTTTCTCTATTTTGTGTTATTTTTTATTTTGTGAGGGATTGTTGAGATACACCTTTTGACCCTGTTGCTGACCTGGGGGACCCTGGATATTGCTTGGGTCTCAATTGATTTCCCTCTTTGGGAATTTTAATTGTTTTTAAGGTGTGTAGGGATCTTTTTGTCCCTTGACATTATTGTCTTTTTGTATATGCTTTGCTACATTTAATAAATGTACAATTTTTGCATTATATTATTTTTGGTGTGCTCCTTTTATATGGCATACCCCTGTTCTTTTTGCTAGTAGTGTACACATATTGGTTTGTCTTAGGAAGCACCCTTCTTTGCAGTGTCATATATATTTACTGTTTGGTAGTGCAGCCCCCCCCCCCTTTTTTTTTTGTTTGCTTGTTTTTTTATTAGTTGTTCACACACAGTTTCTTCTTTTTTCACCGTTCTTTCTCTTTTTTTTACTATTAAATTCAATGGACTTTTCAATTAAAGACACAGCCAAAGGCCAATTTGCCCATAGCAGATAGCAGATAGCCACTGTGTGCTGCTGCAGCCTTTGCTACACAGAGCGACAGCCAACATACTGTCGTTATCATTCTATTTTTTTGCCAACATGTTAAAAGACAAGGATCAGCCGACATTGTGCATGTTGGCCATACCTCCCAACTTTTGCAAAAAGCAAAGAGGGACATGTGCGCCGCGGTCCCCATAGCCACGCCCCCATAGCAACCCTCCATAACCACGCCCCCCATAGCAACCCTCCATAGCCACTCCCCTACAGTCACCACATGCTGCTGACTGAATAGTGCCCTATACAGTATCCAATCCTCCCAAAAATGCCCTATATAGTATCCAATCCCCCATTATAGTGCCCCACATAGTAGCCTATGCCCCCATATAGTGCCCCACATAGTAGCCTATGCCCCCATATAGTGCCCCACATAGTAGCCAATCCCCATATAGTGCCCCACATAGTAGCCAATGCCCCCATATAGTGCCCCACATAGTAGCCAATCCCCCCCATATATGCCCCACATAGTAGCCTATGCCCCCATATAGTGCCCCACATAGTAGCCAATCCCCATATAGTGCCCCACATAGTAGCCAATCCCCATATAGTACCCCATATAGTAGCCAATCCCCCCATACAGTGCCCCACATAGTAGAAAATCCCCATATAGTGCCCCACATAGTAGCCAATCCCCATATAGTACCCCACATAGTAGCCAATCCCCCCATATAGTGCCCCACATAGTAGCCAATCCCCATATAGTGCCCACATAGTAGCCAATCTCCATATAGTGCCCCACATAGTAGCCAATCCCCATATAGTGCCCCACATAGTAGCCAATCCCCATATAGTGCCCCACATAGTAGTCAATCCCCCATATAGTGCCCCACATAGTAGCCAATGCCCCCATAGAGTGCCCCACATAGTAGCCAATGCCCCCATATAGTGCCCCACATAGTAGCCAATGCCCCATATAGTGCCCACATAGTAGCCAATGCCCCCATATATGCCCCACAAAGTAGCCAATCCCCCATATAGTTCCCACATAGTAGCCAATGCCCCACATAGTAGCCAATGCCCCATATAGTGACCCACATAGTAGCCAATGCCCCCAAATATGCCCCACATAGTAGCCAATGCCCCTCATAGTAGCCAATGCCCCCATATATGCCCCACAGAGTAGCCAATGCCCCCATATAGCTCCCCACAGAGTAGCCAATCCCCCATATATGCCCCACAGAGTAGCCAATCCCCCATATAGCGCCCCACAGAGTAGCCAATGCCCCCATATATGCCCCACAGAGTAGCCAATCCCCCATTAGTGTGGCCCCAGCTAAAAAAACAATAAACCAGAAACTCACCTGTCCGCCGGCCCCAGCAGCTCCTCTCCCGGCAGAGCGCGCACTCCCGTCATCCTCCGGGGCGGGCAGTGGAGTACAGAGACACTGACTGTGCCGGAAGTGAGTCATGACAGAGGCTGCAGGTCACTTCCGGTACAGTCAGTGTCTGTATACCCCGCTGGCCGCCCCGGAGGATGACGGGAGTGCGCGCTCTGCCGGGAGAGGAGCTGCTGGGACCGGCGGACAGGTGAGTTACTGGTTTATTGTTTTTTTCGCTGGGGCCACATATAATGCGGGACAAGGGGGGGCGTTCCGGGACCGCGGGACAGCACCCCAAAAACGGGACTGTCCCGCGGAATCCGGGACAGTTGGGAGGTATGATGTTGGCTGATCATTGCCTTTTAACAGGAGCTATCACACTAAGCGATTATTGGCCGTAATGCCGGATAATCGGCCAAATACAGACGATAATTCTTAGTGTAATAGGGCCTTAAGACAGGGGGAAAAACTGATATACATGCCAAAAGGTCAAAATATAGAAAGTCACATGTGAAAGACAGGTCAGGCAGGTTAGACCAATACCAAAAGGTCATGTCAGGACCAAACGATCAGGTAAAGACTGGCACAGTGTGAGAGAAATGGTTAAATCTGAGAAGCTTTCTCTGGTATTTCTCAGTTCTGGGAATTGTTCTCAACTTCCATGAACATCATCACTTCATCCTCCTTCTTGCACTAAAAGAGGATGTGAACATATGTGGGAGTCAGGCTTAGGCCTATTCAGACAAAGATTATGGCTGAGTGAGAGACGCAGGTGCAGGTGGATACTCTCACTGGGACATGACTCTGTATAAATCAGCGACCTCTAACTTTATGTATCTTTATATGAGATTCACAATGTTTGGCATAGATCCAAGGAATTATAGAATACCGAGAATATGTCAAGGTTGGTTGATAGAATTGTTTAGCATTTCCCTTCTCTTTTCCCCCAGATATCTAATTGTGGAAACCAAAAGCTGTCATGGGAACGGTCATAGTCAGGATTTTGTTACTGATTGATTGGTCTTTTTACCTTGTGGTATAAAATAAAGTGACACATAGTATTATGATGAGATTATATCTATATATCACACTGGTCTGTGTGTGTCTTTCTCCCAGCCATACTAAGGACTAAGGAAAAAGTCAGAGTCAATCTATACTGGTTAATCAATATATTCTCTGACAACAGCATCCCAGTCTCCTGATAGGTCATCATCCCCTGTCTATCTCAGGGTTGTCCAACACCCCTGACTACCAGGGAACGCTTCAGGGAGGGCACAGCTGAGGACAGGCATGGTGCAGGAACCGGCAGGGGCGCCGCAATCATGAGGCGACCTGAATCGTCTGCCTCAGGCGGCGCCACTAGCTGTCACCATGGGGGCGGCATTCAGTGGCAGATTATAATATGAGCGGTTCGGCGGCCGCCCACATTATAATCCGCCACTGACTGTACCATGTACTGGAGCCCCCCCGCCCCCGGGCAGTATCTGTAATGAGATGCTGTGAGCGGGGGGGACTGTATTCATAAGCGCCGCGCTGTACTAAATCAGCCGCGCCGTGCTGATACTACAGTGCGGCGCTTATGAATACAGTCCCCCCCGCTCACAGCATCTCATTACAGATACTGCCCGGGGGCGGGGGGGCTCCAGTACATGCATTCCACGTCCGTGATCCGTCAGGATCACGGAACGTGGGAATGCAGCCTTTAGTCCCCCAGGTGATGCGCGGCTGCCGGAGGTGTCCCATCCTGTCCCCGGCAGCGCGCGCATCAGAGAGCTCCCCGTGCGCCGGAAGTCACAGCCGCAGGCGCATGGGGAGATCTGTGATGCGCGCGCTGCCGGGGACAGGACGGGACACCTCCGGCAGCCGCGCATCACCCGGGACAAGACCAGAGAGGCTCGACGGGGGAACGGATGGCAGGTGAGTTGTGTGCTGTTTTTTGTTTTATCTGCTGTGCAGGGGGGGGGGGGGGGAGAGGGGGACCATCTATAAGGGAGGGGGGAAAGAGGGGGACGATCTATAAGGGAGGGGGGAAAGAGGGGGACGATCTATAAGGGAGGGGGGAAAGAGGGGGACGATCTATAAGGGGAAACCATCTATAAGGGAGAGGGAAGAGGGGGACTATCTATAGGGGGGAGAAGGGGACCATCTATAAGGGAGGGGGGAAAGAGGGGGACCATCTATAAGGGGGGGGACGATCTATAAGGGAGGGGGAGAGGGAAGAGGGGGACTATCTATAGGGGGGGAAGGGGACCATCTATAAGGGAGGGGGGAAAGAGGGGGACCATCTATAAGGGGGGGGCCATCTATAAGGGAGGGGGGAAAGAGGGGGACCATCTATAAGGGGGGGCCATCTATAAGGGGGGGCCATCTATAAGGGAGGGGGAGAGGGAAGAGGGGGACTATCTATAGGGGGGGAAGGGGACCATCTATAAGGGAGGGGGGAAAGAGGGGGACCATCTATAAGGGAGGGGGACGATCTATAAGGGGGGGGACCATCTATAAGGGAGGGGGAGAGGGAAGAGGGGGACCATCTATAGGGGGGGGGGGAAGGGGACCATCTATAAGGGAGGGGGGAAAGAGGGGGACCATCTATAAGGGAGGGGGGAAAGAGGGGGACCATCTATAAGGGGGGGCCATCTATAAGGGAGGGGGGAAAGAGGGGGACCATCTATAAGGGGGGGACCATCTATAAGGGAGGGGGACCGTCTATAAGGGGGGGGAAGAGGGGGACCATGTATAAGGGGGGGAGGGTGACCATCTATAAGGGAGGGGGAGAGGGAAGAGGGGGACCATCTATAAGGGAGGGGGAGAGGGGGACCATGTATAAGGGGGGGAGGGGGACCATCTATAAGGGGGGGAAGAGGGGGACCATCTATAAGGGGGGAAGAGGGGGACCATCTCCTAAAAGATCAGCACCCTCCTCTCCTGACATCCTCTGTGCTGCTGGGACCTCTCCTATAGGATTAGCACCCTCCTCTCCTGACATCCTCTGTGCTGCTGGGACCTCTCCTATAGGATTAGCACCCTCATCTCCTGACATCCTCTGTGCTGCTGGGACCTCTCCTATAGGATTAGCCCCCTCCTCTCCTGACATCCTCTGTGCTGCTGGGACCTCTCCTATAAAGTCAGCCCCCTCCTCTCCTGACATCCTCTGTGCAGCAAGGGACCAAACATTATGTTTATTGGGGACAGCAGTGGGGGGGGGCAGTAGTGGATCATAATGTGGGCGGATTGACGGGGGGGGGGGGGGGCGTCATTCTATAGTTCGCCTCGGGCAGCAGAGAGGCTAGAATCACCCCTGGGAACCGGGACAGGTAAGTTCCTGACACCAGTGCTCTAAAAACCCGAACTCTGTCAGCTGCAATTCATGTTCCAAACTGCAGACACTCTTAGGGCAAGAAGACCCTTGATTCTTTTCATATATATGTCTGTGCTTTCAGACTGTAAGAAATGCTTTTATTCTCCTTTGCAATGTGTCGAAGAATTGTTCCCAAACTCCTGAATTGTACACCAATGTTTTTTTTACATATCATCAGTTTTAATTCCTACATGAAAAAAACGAAGAAAATTGCACAATTATTTAGAAGTATAACAAAGTCCTTTATTTACATGTACAAAAAATTGATAAAAACTAGGGAATTTCATGGGAAAAGACATAGATAACATAAGGCCAGAGGGGGAGAAAGATCTCAGTGTGGTAAACCAATGTAAAATTTGAAATTATGAGTGCTGCAATATTATGTGTACCAATTGCAACACTACCATCTAGTGGTCACTGAAATTATGGCAATGACAAGTGTTTAACCTGCAATGCAGTGACAACATAGATATAGTATAATATGATATAGTATAATGGAGGAGAGACTGTTTGTAACCCCTCAGCGACTGGTCAGGTAATAAATAGAGCACCACAAGTAAGGCCCTACAGATTCCAATTCCTAAACGACCACACAAGTCAGACAAACCAACACTGAGATCTTACCCCCGTCCAGCCCACCAGCCCCACGTACGTTTCGCTCACTTCATCAGGAGCTACATGGTTATTGATATATTAATTCAAATAACATAATGTGTAATCTTTCGTATTCTTTTCTCCATATTTGAAGGCATGGAAGGTAATAATATATCCACATCTGAAGTACTGCCACGTAGTATTGCTTCTATTTCCACTCCTTTACCTGAATTGACAGTAAACTGAGGTCCAATAAAAAATAGATTTGGCCCAAATGGGGTTTTTATCTTCCAGTATGAGAGAACATTGTCCCAGAACACAGAATAACTTTCACTTTTGGAACTGAAAATCCAGTAGTGAAAGCCACAGTCTCCTCTTTGAAGCCCCCAGCTCTTGGGGGGAGAATCAGATGTGACCGCATGGTCAATCCGCTCCCATATCACCTTCATTGGCCAGCACGCCTCTTTAAATTCAGGCATTGATCTTATATCCATCTCTTTCTGAAGTGCTGACATTTTTCTTTCCACAAGGTCTTTTAAAGTGTAGAGCTAAAATAGAAGATCGTTGTAGAGAAGATCAATCTGGAAGAAAAGACAAAAAAAGATAAGACATTTGCATTGCACGGGGACAGTCCTGATAACTCAACCCCAGTTCTACGGCTATGTTACTTCTAACTTTAGCCCATAGTATAACATGGCATGCAGTGTAATGTGTACTCTAAGGCCATAGACTGTAGGGACAGTTTTTTGGTTAAGATCACCATTTTGTCAGAGATCTGTGTAGGTTCTGTGATTTACATTCTTAGATCATTGTTAGGTCTGTCTGGGGTAAAAAACAGCATTAGGCTATGAGCACGCAGCAAAATATAAGCTAGAAGTTACAGCAGTGGCTGGAGGACTGATATGTGAATATGATATTTAGGGCATCAGATTTACTATTTACTGTCCTTGGGGAAATCGGCATGAAATTTTGACAAAAATTTAGCAGTATATGTGTACATATTTATGTGGCACATTTGTTGCGGAGATTTCGGTGTCTGACAACCAGTTCCACTTTTGTGAATGGGTTTTAGCAGCAAGCACATGGATTTTTTGAAAGTCCCATGAGATAGTTGCAAAAATCTCTGCAACAAATCTACAGTGTGTGAGTTCACCATAAAATTTCTCACTACATGGTATAAATTATTAAACATACATAACACATGCAGAACTCAAAGAAAAATTATTTAAACAATAGCTTGCACATATATGTGCACATAAAGCCATAGGAGGAAATTATCAATTCTTTCACCAGAAAACTAGTATTAAATTTACAAATATTTTCACAAGTAAATGACTTTTTTCACAAATAAAAAACATTTTCCAGCAAAGCCTGCACATAAAACAAAGCTAACTCCCCTTCATAAAGACTATTTACCCACCTAGTATATCTAAACACACAGGCAACCCAAAAATGCAGCATGCACACGTATATCATATATAAGTACAGGATGTATTTGTGCAGAAACACATACAGTAGGACACACCATTTACTGAGTCTAAGTACCGTATGTATTTATATACTGTAGTAGTTCATACACATTTAGGCTATGCTCACATAGCATTTCCATTTCATCTTTTGGTCAGCATTTTTTTCAGCCAAAATCAGGAGTGGAACTAACATGGGAAGATAATAATATGAAGATTTGCACACTTTCTGTTTTTTCAACCCACTACTCGTTTCAGTTGGGAAAAAAAGATTGACCAAAAGACTGATGAAAATAAAAATGTGTGAACATAGTCTTACTGTATATAAACAGTAATGTATATATAGCAGTAACAGTAATATATAGCAAGCACACATATACCTATATTTCTTACACATACACATTTCTTACACATTATTTCACAAATATCAACTTACCTGGTTCAGATGTAAGGAGGAGCGTACAAGAGATGTTCACACCATGAGTCAAAGTTCAAACTGTGAAACTTATTTCACAATGACCCTGTACTTATCCTCAAACCACTCCTCTATCTCCTTTGTTTCTCATATACACACAATACCAAGGACGTTCCTTCATTTGGGCAGTGTAACCAGACAGTCTTCTGGAGACATGCTGTCCACAGTTCTCACACCTCCGCCTCTATCCTGAGCCCAATGCCTTTCACATGCTAATAACTTCATATGTTTGTGAATCTTTTTTTATTTATTGTCAAACAGGAAAGAAGAAGAATGTTATCCTCCATATACAAAAGCATATTATAAAGATGGCCAAAGGCAGGTATCAGCTGTCCCAAGAATCTTTATCAAAGATATTGCTGTATACATATAGAGAGAGTACACCAGTGGAATAAAAGATGTATAGCCAAATTCAGCCCAGCAGAGTCTAATGTTGTCATGAGTCTCCAAACATAAGGATGTCATTAAATAGGACAGCTCACAATATTCTCTGTTTTACTTGGAATGATATCTGTCATGATAATATTTTGCCCCTAAACAGTTTTTGTAGGGGGATTGAGACAGCGCTCCTGTCCTAGGTGATAATGGTGAGAAGGATTTCTCAATCCACAGTCATAAAGAGATTAAATCTATGGCAATCACCCTTGAAGTGTATTTTGTGGATTGTATTTTTCGGTTTAATGGTTAATGGTTTAATAATGAAGGTCGTAAACAATGATCATGATCATTACTGATGGCAGTCATTGTAAAATAACAGCTGTTATTTTAAAAACGGACGTTATTTCACCTAAAAAGATCAATAGATGGTTCATTTTACAATGAGAAAATTTAGAAGGTTTCTGCGCCTAAGGATCTTTGGATTTTCTGGAGAAAAACACACAATTTTGTTAAGTGTCATAGCTATCCTGCAGAATAAACAGTTAGCCAATGATTATTCACATTGAGCCGTCTACACAATAGAGCTTTTTACTATATACCAATGTGGTTCATGACCTTCTATGACCTGTTCTTACAGCCTGTTGTACTTTGGGGTGTTTAAAGGGGTTATCCAGTGCTACAAAAACATGGCCACTTTTGCACCACTCTTGTCTCCAGATTGGGTGGGGTTTGAAACTCAGTTGCATTGAAGTAAATGCAAAATAGGTCCTAAAGCAGGATAAAGGCCTAGGACAGGGCAGATCCGTCAGTAGATTCCAGAGACCCACAGCACCTCTGTAGTGCTAGTGAAAGCTGGTTGTCACTTTGGGCTTGGCCTGATTGTGGTGGACCTGTTGCAGCCTTTCTCTGTCCCCATCCACAGTAATGGGTCTGCTAAGAATTGTTTGTGCTACTGAGTTTTATCTGGAACTATTAAGCATACTGTGCCTCTAAGGGTCCTATTCCACGGGCCGAGGAGGGCCCGATCAACGATTTAAACGAGCGGCGATCTGCTAGATCGCCGCTCGTTTACTGGGCCTATTCCACGGCCCGATGTCCTTGCAGCCCTTGCAGCATCATACATTACCTGTCTGCAGGGCTTGTCCTCCGCTCCGTCTCCTCCCCGGGTCCCCCGCGCTCTATCTTCTGAATGGCAGGTCAGCTGACAGGCCACACTCAGCCAATCACAGGCCGCGGCGGTCCCGGCCTGTGATTGGCTGAGCGCTCCGTCAGCTGACCGGCCATTCAGAAGATAAAGCGCAGGGGATAAAGACAGTGCAGAGAAGAAGCCCTGCAGCCAGGTAATGTATGATGATGCTGCTGCTGTTTCTTCTCAAATTGTCGGTCGCCCGCCGCGTACCGCTATTCAACCGTAGCGATGCGCGGTGGGGGAACGATGATTTTAGGTCTGGCCCTAAATGAATAATCAGCCGATGACACGATCATCGGCTGATCGTTCTCTCTAATCGGCCGATTATCGTTACTGTGGAATAGGGCCCTAAGTTTGCTCTTCAACCATCAAGCTGTCACTCCATGGATGCAAATGAAAGCAATGTAATTTGTGTAGTAACAAAGTTCTGCATCACTCCACAGAAGTTGGAAGACATGAGGGTGTAGCACAGTGAACAGGAAAGAGTTCCAGACATTCATGGCACATCCCACATATGTTTCATAGATGAGAATCTCAGCTGTGTGACCTCCACCAATGGGAGTAAGTGTCTCACAGGCACAGGAGGTCTCTGCAACAGAACATATAGGGGGACATGTATTAAGGTGCATATCGGCGGAAAGTGGCAATTTGCGTATTATTTTATTCGCAAATGGCCGATTTGCGAATAAAATGTTCGCATATCGGCACTTTCTGCCGAGCATGCCGGGGGGGCGGGGTGGGGGTGTGGAGGGGGGCGGAACGGGGGGGGCACGGACTCAGAGTCCGCGCGATTTATCTTTTGCTCCGGCGTAGGTTGTCTGCCATGCACACCGACGCGCATGGGATTTATGTAAAGGCAGTCCGCCTCTACATAAATCTCCGTAGCGCTGGAGATGTGGGGACATTTTTAAGTCCGGGATAAAAAACGTCAGACTTAATAAATGTCCCCCATAGTATGCATCTGAGAATAGCTCTTTAACAGAAGCTTATATAACAAAACTTTCTGTGACAGTAAAGTCAAATAAAAAGAAGACATTTGGGGAGATTTATCAAACATGCCCCTAAGCAACCAATCAGATTCCGCCTTTCATTTTCCAAAGAGTCTATAAGAAATGAAAGGTGAAATCTGATTGGTTGCTAGGGGCAACTGAGCCAGTTTCACTTCACACCATGTTTGATAAATCTCCCCCATTCATTGTATTAAAAAAAACTGTTAAAATACATTACTCTAATAATAACATTTTAGTTTTGTTTTTTTACAAATAATAATAATAATAATAATAATAATAATGCTTTTATTTATATAGCGCACACAGATTCCACAGCACTTTACATCGTTTTTGCCACCTATTGTTACATGGTTATTCATACAGATGTTAAGCAAAATAACCAGAGAACCCCTATTTTTACATAGAATTTATATTTGAACTCCTGTAATCTGGTCCTGTAATCCCCCTTTAACTGTGGCTACTCAAAACTAAAAGTCTGGCACGAGGGACAGAAGTGTACTATTGGTGGGTTCTCCCATCTCTTTACCTTGCTGTATTATTTTATAGTGTATCTGTCATTGCCCTTGGGTTCACAAATGTGCCTTTTCAATCTAGTGGATAACAGGGAGGTTGGAGTGTGCATATTGGTGCATGCGCAGATGCTCCTGTCCCATCAGGCTGACAATAGTAGTGTTTGCTGGCTTCAGGCAGGTTCCAAACCCATGGAACTGTCTGGATATCAAACAACACATAGCGGATTAGCCCTTCTTAGGGCTTTCATAGTGCCCTCCCCATACCAGCATCTGGCAAGCAGCAGTGACGTCACAAGAGCTGCCCTTAAAGGGAATCTGTCAGCTGTAATTCATGTTAGAAACTGCTGACAGTGTTATATGTACATTACCTTATCGTATATACAGCTGTTGTTCCAGGATGTAAAGAAATGCTTATATTCTCTGGTACAAGGAGTCAAAGAGGCTTTTTTAAGCTCTGAACTACTACAAGCTGGAATGCCTCGGCTCTCCTACCTCCCTACGTGATTGACACCTGGAAGTCCCAAGCAGTCAGGTATGGGAGGGGGAAGTAGGGAGGTGTTACAGCTTGCTGCACTTCAGGAGCTCGGGAAAGCCTGTTTGACTCTTCTAACTATGTAATAAAAGTATTATTCTACATTTTGGAAGCCCAGACTGATATATGAAAAGTACTGCGTGTCTCCTTGTCCTAATAGTTATCTAACAGTGTCGCAGTTTTGGAATATGAATTAAAGCTGAAAAATTCCTTTTAGGGTGCATTCACACGTACAGGATCTGCAGCAAATTAGATGCTGTGTTCTGTTACTTAGATCAAATCTGCTGCGGATCCGCTGTGGACCCGCAGCATAAAATCAGCTGCGATACGGTATGTGTGTGAAGCTACTCTTAAAGGATAACTATAATGTTTAGCGGGCATCAGGATACACTATTAAAAAAACCTGCTGCTACGCTCCAGCCGCACTCCAGTCATGCTATCAATGCAGGATGTTCTAGAGCTGGAGAGGGTACAAAGACGGGCAACTAAACTAATAAGGGGAATAGAGCATCTTAGTTATGAGGAGAGATTAAAAGAATTAAATTTGTTTAGTCTGGAGAAGAGACATTTAAGGGGAGATATGATTAATTTATTTAAATATATAAATGGCCCCTACAAGAAATATGGGTAAAAGATGTTCCAGGTAAAACCCCCTCAAAGGACAAGGGGGCACTGCCTCCGCCTGGAGAAAAAAAGGTTTAATCTCCGTAGGCGACAAGCCTTCTTTACCATGAGAACTGTGAATCTGTGGAACAGTCTACCCCAGGATCTGGTCACAGCAAAAACAGTAGAGGGCTTTAAAACAGGCTCAGACAGGTTCTTAGACCAAACTAACTTAAATGCATATGTATAGAACCTATTACCCCTCCCCCTTGCCTATTATCCCTCCCCTTCTTAGTTGCACTAGATGGACATGTGTCTTTTTTCAACTGTATTAACTATGTAACTAGGCACGCGGCAGATACGGATTCCTTCCAGCAATGCAATGCAATCACCTGCTCTGCTGGAAGGAATCCGTATCTGGTGTGTGCCAGCATTGGGAGAGATGAGTGGTACTCGTGCATGCTCAAGTCCGATTGTTTTGTATTTGAATACCGGTAGCTGAAGATGTTGGATGCAGTCCAGGCAAACATGGATACAGCCTATGGCAGCCCTAGGGAGTCCAGGAAAACATGTATACAGCCTATGGCAGCCCTAGGGAGTCCAGGAAAACATGGATACAGCCTATGGCAGCTCTAGGGAGTCCAGGAAAACATGGATACAGCCTATGGCAGCCCTAGGGAGTCCAGGAAAACATGTATACAGCCTATGGCAGCCCTAGGGAGTCCAGGAAAACATGGATACAGCCTATGGCAGCCCTAGGGAGTCCAGGAAAACATGTATACAGCCTATGGCAGCCCTAGGGAGTCCAGGAAAACATGGATACAGCCTATGGCAGCCCTAGGGAGTCCAGGAAAACATGGATACAGCCTATGGCAGCTCTAGGGAGTCCAGGAAAACATGGATACAGCCTATGGCAGCTCTAGGGAGTCCAGGAAAACATGTATACTGCCTATGGCAGCCCTAGGGAGTCCAGGAAAACATGGATACAGCCTATGGCAGCCCTAGGGAGTCAAGGAAAACATGTATACTGCCTATGGCAGCCCTAGGGAGTCCAGGAAAACATGGATACAGCCTATGGCAGCTCTAGGGAGTCGAGGAAAACATGTATACTGCCTATGGCAGCTCTAGGGAGTCGAGGAAAACATGTATACTGCCTATGGCAGCCCTAGGGAGTCGAGGAAAACATGGATACAGCCTATGGCAGCCCTAGGGAGTCAAGGAAAACATGTATACTGCCTATGGCAGCCCTAGGGAGTCCAGGAAAACATGGATACAGCCTATGGCAGCCCTAGGGAGTCCAGGAAAACATGGATACAGCCTTTGGCTATGTTCACATTACGTACATTTCAGGCAGTATTTGGTCCTCAAGTCAGGTCCTCATAGCAACCAAAACCAGGAGTGGATTGAAAACACAGAAAGGCTCTGTTCACACAATGTTGAAATTGAGTGGATGGCCGTCATATAACGGTAAATAACTGCCATTATTTCAATATAACAGCCGTTCTTTTAAAATAACAGCAAATATTTGCCATTAAATGACGGCCATACACTCAATTACAACATTGTGTGAACAGAGCCTTTCTGTGTTTTCAATCCACTCCTTGTTTTGGTTGCTATACAGCCTCAAAAATACAGCCTCAAATATACGTAGTGTGAACCCAGCGGTTGTATCCATGTTTTCCCAAATTCCCTAGGGTTGCATTCAACTTCTTCAGCCGCCGGTGTACAAGTGCTTAATGATCGTACTTGAGCATGCTTGAGTTGCTCTCATCTCTAACCCACAATGATTTCCTTTTGGATCTCTGTCAGGTCTGGCTTATCACATCCCTAAAATGAATACACTGATTTTTGAACCAGCAAAGTAACAAAGTTCATCAACAGCAATGTATAAGCTAAATGAGAACAAGAGGGGTGATACTGATACTAAGTATCACTATACTGATACTGGTATACTGATACTAAGATGTAGATCAGGAAGAGTTCAACTTGCCTAGGTAAAATTAGGGGTGTTATTTTGCCGATCCCTATATATGAACTCAAACATTCTTTTTGTCCTTTCCTGCAACAAAACGTGCAATCTTCTTCATTTTTTTCTTCACCTTTGAAGGTGCAGTAGGAAAGATGAAATCCGTATCTGTTGCAGTGACTAAAAGTAGTGTTTTTGTGTCTAAATCTGTCCACGTTCTGTTGATGAACAGTGGTCCAATAAAAAATAAGCATGGTCCGAATGGGGTTTTTATCTTCCAGTAGGAGTGACTACTGTCCCAGAACACAGAATAACTTTCAAGATGGGGGCTAAAAACCCAATACTTAAAGCCACAGTCCCCTTTTTGGAGCCCCCAGGTCTTTGGAGGAGAATCGGACGTGTATGCATGGTCAATCCGCTCCCATATCATCTTCAATGGCCATCCTGCCTCTTTTAATTCTGCCATTATTATTAAATTCATCTCTTCCCTGTCTGCCGACATTCTTTTTTCCACCAGGTCTTCCAAAGTGTGGAGCCCAAATAGGAGAGCAGCGTTGTAGAGAAGATCAATCTGGAACATAAGATAAAATTCACCAATCATTAACATTGCATGGATGGGGACACAGTCTGCTGGGACAGTCCGCATAATCCAGCCCCAGATCTACAGCTATGTTCCCTCTATCACAACTTGTCATGAACCCTCAGCCTATAATTAAACATAAAATGCAGTGTACTTTGAACTGTGGGGACTGTATGCTGCTGGAGATCACTGTGTTGTCTGAGATCACTGTGGGTTCTGTGTTTTCAGTGTTAGATCATTCTTGCTTTTCAAAGGTGTCCATAGATACTCACTAGGTAGTATGTAATAATAAGTAGAAGTGTGTGTCTATGTATTTCCAAACGTAGCAAAACAAAAAATGTCCACATGCACATATATCATATATAAATGCCAAATGTACCATTGCACATGCAGACATACTCACAGTCAGACACGCTCTGTATGTATTTTAACATAGTAGTTAATAATCATATAGACGAAACTGGGTTAGCGGGGTTCTAGGTTTTTAACTTTTGGCTTAAAATAACGTTTTTTCATTTAATTATTCAGTTAGGTGGGAGAAAGAGTGTGTTTGAACCCTAGAGGTTCTCGGGTTGGATAAACATATAGAGGCACATTTATAATTCTCTTTGCAACCTTATTTTGGCCAATGTGTTTTTGCACACGACGTAAAATTTTAAGCAACATTCAAGGCGTTTGCGCTTTTTTTGAGCATTTTACACCAGCTGCACCTTTTTTCACATTTTTGTGGAGGGGGTGTGGTTTCGTGTTAGCTACTTTCTTATGCTGTGTTTACACGTAACGATTGTCGTGCGAATTTGCGCGATAACGATCGAATTCGAACAATAATCGTAAAACGCAGCAAACGATCAAACGACGAACGAGAAATCGTTCGGTTTGATCTTTCAACATGTCATCAAATCGTCGTTCGTCTTTTGCAAAAAATTCGCCGATCGTTCCGTGTAAAGTCGTTGCGCGATAGTCCGGCCGCTGTCCGCTGGCCGCCGCCTGAAGAGGAGCACTGATTGGCTGAAGAGGAGGCGTTTGAAATTCCCGGCTCCCCTCTTCAGCCAATCAGTGCACTGAAGAGCGGAGCCGAGGATGTTGGAAGACCTGCTGCGCGGAGAAGGTAACGTATGCTCGCGGGCTGGCGGGTGCGATCGGAGCGGCGGCACCGGCGGGGGGGTGGCGATCGGAGCGGTGGCATCGGGGGGTGGCGATCGGAGCAGCGGCGGCGGGGGGGTGGCGATCGGAGCAGCGGCGGCGGGGGGGGTGGCGATCGGAGCGGCGGCGGTGGGGTGGCGATCGGAGCGGCAGGGGGCCATCAGAGCGGCGGCGGCAATCAGAGCGGCGGGGGTGGCGATCGAGCCGACGCGGGGGCCGGGCTGCGAGCGGGGGGCGGGTTGCGGGCGGGCCGGGCTGCAGGCGCGTGATCGCAAAACGATCGCAAAACGATTTTTACGTACGATATATCGTACCGTCTAAACGCTGATCGTTATGAAAAAAATATTGTTACTCCGACATCGTTAATCGTACGAACGGGCCAATTATCGTTTCGTGTAAACGCACCATTAGACAGATCTATCATGTGCTATTTTTTGCGGGGGGAAAAATTGTGCAGCAGTATTCCAGTCAGACCCTGCCATACTTTTTTAGCCAAGCTGTGTTAGACAAAAAAAGCACGCAAAAATTGCACAAGATTTACTAAGGCCTGTACACCTAATGATAAATTTAATCATGCTCTAAATGATAAATGTGCCCTATAATCTGTATAAGGATGGGATTGCATATATCCAAGTCACTGTTATATTGTTAAAGTGCAGACAACTGGTTCCACGCCCCCAAAATATTTTTTTTTATTCTAAATGACATGTAAAAGAAACATTTAGAAGCAGCTGAACATCATATTATAAATTATTGTACACATAAAGTATTGTATGTGCATAAACCTGAAAAAACAGTAGCAAACAGGACGGAACTGTGGAACCCCATAATGCAGTGACGTAGTACAACTAATCTGGCCACTGAACAGGTTAGAATGGGGAAGCTGGGCTGATGTTAGAGGACTGTGACTGGACTGCACCAATGGGGAAGGGGTGTGTGTTCAGCATGGACCAATCAGAAACTGAGAATCACGAGCAGGAGCTGTGCAAGAGAACATAGTGACAAACTTTTTTATGCAGCAGTGTGAATAGCTAAGTGCAAACAAAAATGTCCAGGCACATTATAGCAGCAGTGTATATAGCTGAGTGTAAGTGCAGGCACATTATAGCAGCAGTGTATGTAGCTGAGTGTAAGTGCAGGCACATTATAGCAGTAGTGCACAGGATTGGAAACACAAGGGCTGACAGAGAGTGCAGGGAACAGATACAGGTATCAGGAAGCATGAAGGAATGAGAAGGGCATGGGTTTCACTCTACCTATATTGGCCCTATTCCACGGGCCGACTTGAGGAGCAAACAAGCGCTCTCGGCACTCGTTTGCTCCTCGTTCCTCGCTCACTGTCGCCGCTATTCCACGCAGCAGCAGCGGGTGGGTGAGTCCGGGGAGGGCCGGGAGGAGCTGCGGGGGGGCTGCCCGGGTGATCGCTAGATCGTCCGGGCTGCCCATAGTATACAGCAGCGTCTGCTGCCGCAGCTCCTATTCCGTAGGGCGACGGCAGCAGATCGTTGCTGTATCAGTCGTTTGTTTTTCAACATGTTGAAAAACAAACGACTGTAACGATCAGCCGACATGAACGATGTCAGCTGATCGTTGCCTTCTATTCCATGGGACGATTATCGGCTGTAACGGCCGATAATCGTTCTGTGGAATAGGGCCTTATTTCTATACAACATGTTTAGTTCTTGAATCTACCTAGGTATGATAGATATAGCAAAAAAACTTACCCTGGTTCAGCTGTAAGGAGGAGAATACAAGAAATCGTTCACATCAGGAGTCAAAGCTCTTTCTGTCTAACAATCAAACTAGTTCATTGCCCCTGAACATTTCATAAAAGCACTTGTGACATGTGGTCCCTTCCTGTGGACTTCCTGTAATTAACTTCCCTGGGGAATTGTCCAGAAAAAGAATGCCTGGAGCTGATAAGAAGAAAGAGTGTAGCAGGGGGGTTGGCAGGGGCATGGCCCAGTCTGGATTGAAGGGAAAGGGGACACCACCAGCCTGTAAGTTTAAGAAATTATTAGCTTTATACATATATTAGAGCCAGGGACTGAAACATGTTCTTTTTTCCTAATCTATTTCTATTTTGTGATTGTAAATTTTAAAATTTTATTTGTAGTATATTATTATGCCTAAACTTTTTTAACACTAAGTAACATGCTTTATGGCAAGCCTTAAGGACATAGACACAATGAACATCTCCAGACCCTATTCTTTGTACGGGACACATTTGTGAGCATTCTGTGTGGGCTTATTTCACAGGAGAGGGAGATGTTGAGTTGTGAACAAAACCTCTTGTGTGCACGTCTGTCTCTGTTATCTATTTACTGGTGTCACTGGTTTCTCTGTACTCCTGTCTGTAATTACAGTGAGGACTAGAGATGAGCGCAATTGAATACTGGTAAAGTGGGCTGCAGCCCTAGGGAGTCCGGGAAAACATGGATACAGCCATAGGCCATAGGCTGTATCATTCAAGTGGACATTTAAATCTATTGTTACGTTTACACAGAGAAATTGTTGATAATTGTTGATAATGATAGGACGGGCACGGAGCGGGGGGGGGGGCGTAGACCTAGCGGAGGCCCAGCATGACTAGGTTAGCTGGGAGGTCTTAGGGGTTTAGGTAAAGAGTAAGTGGGGCAGTAAGGGGTTAAGTGTAGGTCAGTTGGGAGGGGGAAAGGAGCTGCAGGAAAAGTGTTGCTAGGTGAGTCACTTACCAACAGATAAAATACAAGGGGACAGCGCTCCATAGCGCGGATCAAAGGTATAAAGACAGGGAGGAAACAGCGTGTACGGAGACCCTCACCTGGTGGGGTTGTGCTATAGATAGAGGCACAACACTCATCAAGGCATGTATAAAAGACCGCAGCCACTCCCGCTATCCCAAGGGAATGATATACATAAAAAACCTCCAACACCACGAATCACGGATCAAGGGGCGCAGGTCCAGAAGGAAAAGATGAAGGTAACGTGTAAAATAAATTTAATGAGACTCTTAACGCGTTTCGGAACTGCCCCGGCTCCTTTCTCAAGAGTCATAATGTTCTACACAAAAAACACAGTACATATAAAGGAAGTGGACATGACATCAGAACAAGGGGGCGGAGGAGAGCAACCCCTTTTGAGCAGGTGCATTATATCTATCATTACCAAGTAAAAACCTCTACTTATAAAAATATACACACATCACATATAAAAGGAAATATATATATATATATAAATATGCACACATGAAAATTAAAATTAATTTATACTTTGGTATTCTCTATCGTTTCATTTAGACCACCTGGTGCTAGAGAACATATCCTAAAAATGCAATAGGATTCCCTATTAATCAGCTGTTTATATCTATTAGGCGTAGATTCTGAAATTTCTTCCAGAATCGTGAGTTTTAGAGAAGTAGGGTCAGAATTGTGTTTAAGAAAATAGTGTCTAGATAAACTATGTAGTAAAAAAGAGTTCTTAATATTAGCGCGATGTTTGTTCATGCGGGACCGCACCGTCTGAACCGTGCGGCCCACATATTGTAGCTGACAAGGACATTCTAAAAGATAAATCACATATTGTGAAAAACACGAATATGTATTATAAACATGAAATATTTCATTCGTTACTGAAGATTTAAAAATCGATGATGGAATATTGGAAATCCAATTACAACACAGACCCCCTTGCCAACTTGCCCCTGGAAGGCTTCGCAATACTATTGCCAGTACTAGTAACAAAGGATTAAAAACAAATATCATCGGCACTATACGATGCAATGTAACTAGATGTCTGTGTTGTAATTGGATTTCCGATATTCCATCATCAATTTTTAAATCTTCAGTAACAAATGAAATATTTCATGTTTATAATACATATTCGTGTTTTTCACAATATGTGATTTATCTTTTAGAATGTCCTTGTCAGCTACAATATGTGGGCCGCACGGTTCAGACGGTGCGGTCCCGCATGAACAAACATTGCGCTAATATTAAGAACTCTTTTTTACTACATAGTTTATTTAGACACTATTGTCTTAAACACAATTCTGACCCTACTTCTCTAAAACTCACGATTCTGGAAGAAATTTCAGAATCTACGCCTAATAGATATAAACAGCTGATTAATAGGGACTCCTATTGGATTTTTAGGATATGTTCTCTAGCACCAGGTGGTCTAAATGAAACGATAGAGAATACCAAAGTATAAATTAATTTTAATTTTCATGTGTGCATATTTATATATATATATATATTTCCTTTTATATGTGATATGTGTATATTTTTATAAGTAGAGGTTTTTACTTGGTAATGATAGATATAATGCACCTGCTCAAAAGGGGTTGCTCTCCTCCGCCCTCTTGTTCTGATGTCATGTCCACTTCCTTTATATGTACTGTGTTTTTTGTGTAGAACATTATGACTCTTGAGAAAGGAGCCGCTGCGTTTCCGAAACGCGTTAGAGTCTCATTAAATTTATTTTACACGTTACCTTCATCTTTTCCTTCTGGACCTGCGCCCCTTGATCCGTGATTCGTGGTGTTGGAGGTTTTTTATGTATATCACTTACCAACAGAGGCTGATATATAAGAAGAGGTGGAGAAGAGGTGGAGCTTCATTCCGCCCGCCCGCCCGCCCTTATAGTAGGTTACTTGGTGTTCGGGTGTGGGCTTTTTGTTCTCTCTTGTCATGACAGCCTGCGGTAGGGAGGTCTTGCAGGGCACTTCAATGTGGAGTTACTCGGAGGGGGACCCGTAAGAGGGATGGTACTCCCCCGCTTTGTTAGTGGTAATTGTGGAGAGAAGGTGGTGTGGTGACAGGTGACAAATTTGTCAGCTCCCAAGTCGGTGAGGTGCGGCTGGGGGATAGTTAGTTACTGGCGCTGATAGATGGTGCTCTGCCAGACCTCCCTAGACATGTTATATATTACAGATTATTGTTACTGTTATTTATGGTTATTTAATAAATTGTTAATTGAAGCACTTTAATAAAGAGGCTGTTATGGCCAATTTTTCCAACGCTACAGGAGTGTCCTTAGTTTCTGGGGAAAGGGGGTGATGAGGGGTTAAGGCAAGATGGGGTGGTGGGGATGAGGTAGACGGAAGGAACTCAGCAATACCTTAAGGTTACAAACCCACTTGGCGGGTCTGCAGCGAGTCTCCATGCTGCGTTTTTGCAGCGAGACTCGCTGCAGATCCCGGCCCTATGCTTTTAATGGCAGACAAACACGCAGCAGGGATGTACATCCCTGCTGCGAGTTTGTCTGCAGCCCTCCCCATTAACCCCCCGGCCGCCGGAGCTGATACTTCACCTGATCCCGGCTCCGGCGGTTCCCGATGTCTTCAGCAAGCCGGAGCGGGGACAAGGTGAAGTATATGCTCCAGCCAGCCGCCCGCAGCCCCGGCCGCCCGATCGCCCCCCCGCAGCCCCGGCCGCCCGATCCCCCCCCCGCAGCCCCTGGGGCTGCGGGGGGGCGTGCGGCCGGGGCTGCGGGGGGCGATCGGGCGGCCGGGGCTGCGGGGGGGGGCGATCGGGCGCCCGGGGCTGTGTGGGGGGGGCGGCCGGGGCTGCGGGGGGGCGATCGGGCGGCCGGGGCTGCGGGGGGGGCGGCCGGGGTGATCGGGCGGCCGGGGTGATCGGGCGGCCGGGGCTGCGGGGGGGCGTGCGATCGGTGCTGCGGGGGGGCGATCGGGCGGCCGGGGCTGCGGGGGGGCGATCTAGCGGCCGGGGCTGCGGGGGGGGGGGGGGTGGCCGGGGCTGCGGGGGGCTGGCTGGAACATATACTTCACCTGGTCCCCGCTCCGGCTTGCTGAAGACATCGGGAACCGCCGGAGCCGGGATCAGGTGAAGTATCAGCTCCGGCGGCCGGGGGGTTAATGGGGTGGGCTGCAGACAAACTCGCAGCAGGGATGTACATCCCTGCTGCGTGTTTGTCTGCCATTAAAAGCATAGGGCCGGGATCTGCAGCGAGTCTCGCTGCAAAAATGCAGCATGGAGACTCGCTGCAGACCCGCCAAGTGGGTTTGTAACCTAAGTCAAGATTTTATACAAAATGCTCTCAGCCAAGGATCGGGCATTTTCCAGCTCCTCAGATGATTACTCTCACTTTTACACGGGTCGATTGTCGGCCAAAGGAGCTTTTATAACAATACTCTTGGCCGATAATCATCTTGTGTAAAAGAGCCTTTACATAGATACACAAATATAGAATTTTCTGAGAAATCTGTGTTCCTAAAAGGTCCCTTACCTTTTGCTCAAGACTTTCAATAAAATACAAGGCTGGTGTAGAGAAGCGAATCCTGGGGCTGTAAACTATATCTATAGCTTGATCAGCCAGAGTTGTAAAAACGCTCCTTCGGATGATAATTTGGCCATGTAAAAGTGACATAGATCAGCTAAGGAGAAGGCAGAAGCCCAATCCTCAGCTGATCACATCTGTTGAGCAGCCTTTAAAATTGATTGCTATAGGCCACACATCTCACTGTGTAAATAGGAGATGTGTGGCCAATAGCAAAGGGAAACCGACAGCACGGATATAGGCATATCTGCGCTGTCAGTTTCCATGGCCAGGTAAAAGGACCCTTAAGGGTGCCTTCACATGTACCGGATCTGCAGCGGATTTCAGCGGTTTGCAGTGAAATCCTCTACGGATCAATGTAGTGTGAAGGTCTATGGGTTACATATCCACAGAGCAATTTTTACTCTGCTGCGGATATGTATCCCAGCCCCTTTAACCCCCGCAGCCCCGGACCAGAGCATACAACACCTGCTCCAGGCTCCTGCTTGCTTCGGGGCCCTCCAGCATCTCCCAGCAGTCAGCCAATCAGTGTGCTGCCCCTCCGAAGCGCACTGATTGGCTGACTGCCGGGAGATGTCGGGAGACTCCGAAGCAAGCAGGAGCCTGGAGCAAGTGATGTATGCACCAGGGTTGCCCCCGGCCCAAAGCATTCATTACCTGCTCGGCAACGCGGCTGTGTGAAGCTTCTGTCTCCCCTTGCTCTTTACCAGCCGATTAGTGCACTGCAGCACTGACTGGCTGATGGGGAGCGAAGGGGGGGCTGGGAGCTTCACACAGCCGAGGCGCCGAGCAGGTAATGTATGCTTCGGGCCGTGGGCGCCGGGCAGCCGGGGTTTAAAGGGGCCGGGTCACATATCTGCAGCGGAATGAAAATTCCGTTGCTGGTATGTTACCCCATAGGCCTTTATTATACCAGGATCCGCAGCAGATTTCGCTGCAAACTCGCAGCGTGAAATCCGCTGTGGATCCGGTACGTGTGAAGGCACCCTAAGGCTGTATTACACACAGAGATATCAAGGAGGAAGCGAATGCAGACCTGTCAGGTCAGCACTCGCTTTCTCCTCATTCCTCGCTCGCTGTCTGTACTATAACATGCACAGATAACAAGCAGACAGGGCCAAGGGGACCAGTGGGAGGGGCTGCCCAGACAAACCTTACATTATCAGGGCTGCCCATTGAAGTCAGCAGTCAGTGCAGCAGACCGTAACTGCATTGTTCATGATTTTTCAACATGTGGAAAGACCACAGTCAAGTGACATTGTGCATATTGGCTAATTGAGGCCTTTTAAAATGAGCTATTACACAAAATGATTATCGGCCAGAACGGCCGGTAATCTGCCGAGTACGGCCGACAATCATTTGGTGTAAATTGTCATTGGTGTTGGTGTTAGGGCCCTATTCCACCGGACGATTATCGTTCAGATTATCGTTAAATTGTTCGAATCTAAACGACAATCGTTCGGTTGAAATGCAGTTAACAATTTACAACCGAACGAGAAATCGTTGATCGCTTTATAAGACCTGGACCTATTTTTATCATTGCTCGTTCGCAAAACGATCGCATTGAATAAGACGTCGTTCAGTCGTCTGCAGTAGATACGAACGCAATAGCGAAGAAAAAACTATCGCAAATATGATCATAAGTTACGATTATCGTTCCATGGAAATGACTGAACGTTTTCAGGTCTTTCGCAATAGCGGTCGTTTGAGATCGTTAATCGTTAACAATTATGCGAACGATAATCGTCCGGTGGAATAGGGCCCTTAGTTGTAATTGTGATGTTGCTGAGGTGACGGCAGTATAACATGATTGGGAGTTGAGTTTAGCCCCACTTCCAGTTGTTACTTGTTGTTACTTTGCAACTTTAATAAAAGAGTGGCGCTCCACCTCGATTGTCTGGCTGCTCTAAAGGGCCTTTTACATGCGCCGATTATCCTGCAAAAAATCATTGAATTTTTCAAATTTAGTATGTAAATGCCTGCCCCCTTAACCCGGTGAATACTTTATCGGTCTACGCTCCAACCTGCTTCTGTGGCTCTCAGCATCCTGACGTCCCACTCAGCCAATCATTGGCTTTGACGTGACAGCATACTGATTGTATGATCGGGACGTCACTATGCTGGGAGCCACAGAAGCAGGCCAGAGCACGGACCGATAAAGTATTCATCGGGCCGCCACGGGTGGGGGCTAGGTTCACACTATGTAACTGTGCGGCTGTATTTTTTATGCGGCTGTAAATGTGAGGATGAAACTACGGCCGTGGGAAAAAATAGACATGCGGCTCAAAACATACGGTCATTTACTTGGAAATCTGGTTCAACTAAAAATAACAAATAAAATCTTAAGAAAGTGATGCAAACACCTCTGGATGCATCTGGGAAAGCAGGGAACACAGTTTACATGAATTGCTATTACCGGGGTTTGCGATCCTCTGCACTAATGCCGATGTCTCTCATGGTTAATCTATTAAAATAATAAAATACATTTTCGTTGTAATAAAGTGCCTTTCGTTGTTCACTAATTAAATTTAAACTAATCCATCATTTTGCAATTAAATATACTGTTAAAATAAATAGATATATAAATAAATGTATATTTATATATATATTTATTTTTTGACAGTATATTTAATTGCACAATGATGGATTCGTTAGAATTAAATTATTGACCAACGAAACTGAATTTATTTAATCGAAAATGTGTTTTCTTAATTAAATATTAATTAGTACAGGAAGCTCCATAAGCCGTTAATTCATATTGCCGGCAAAAGAGCATTCTGTACTAATCATCACTTTACTTTAATGAAAACATCAAATGTTTCTTCTAATTATGTTATCACAATAGCATTATTAGAAGAAACATTTAGAATTATATGTGCGCTCAGCTGATTGGCTGATCGGCTGAGCGCACATATAAAGAGCCGGTCCGCAGCACAGTGACTTCATTGTGCTGCGGACCAGCGAAGAGGACACATCGGGGTGAGTATAGA
Organism: Dendropsophus ebraccatus; assembly: GCF_027789765.1. Taxonomy (NCBI): domain Eukaryota; kingdom Metazoa; phylum Chordata; class Amphibia; order Anura; family Hylidae; genus Dendropsophus; species Dendropsophus ebraccatus. The sequence continues at coordinate 48,600,356 of NC_091462.1, forward strand.
GCTCTCCCCACCCCCTCCCCAGCACTGCACCCCTCCCAGCAAGGAAGGGGGGGTCAGTTAACCCCTTCCTTGCTGGGATGGGTGCAGTCTGACATCAGTCTGGCCCCCAAGGGGTTAAGGGGGATGCAATACATCCTCCCTTAACCCCTTGGGGGCCAGACTGTAAGCAGCGATCTGTAAAGATGCTGCATACTGTAAGGTGCACAACACCGCTCACAATGATGGGTGTTGTGCTCCTGTTTGTGTGTTTTTTGTGTGTTTCTCCCTTTTTGTTTTTCAGATATCGGTATCCTGTGGATTACGTCGGATTCCGTGGACTACGTCGATGACCAGCGTTTTTTTAATGTTTTTTTTTTTATAAAATGGTCAATGAGGGGTGTGGGGGTGTTTTTATTTGAATAAAAAAAATTTTTAACTTGTGTCTTGTCTTTATTTCTGTACTTTATAGACTTAGTAGTGGAAGCCGTCTAATAGACGGAATCCATTACTAAGTTGGGGCCTAGTGTTAGCCGGTATAAAATGGCTAACACTAACCCCCTATTATTACCCCAGTACCCAATGCCACCAGGGGTACTGGGAAGAGCCGGGTGCCAGTGGTCCCGGAGCGTCAAAATTGGCGCTCCTGGACCGGGCGGCAGCAGGCTGGTAAGATTTAGGCTGGGGAGGGCCTAAACCAATGGCTCTTCCCACCCTGGTGTTACCAGGCTGCTGTCGTTTGGTTTTTAACCCGGCTGGTTATAAAAATAGGGGGGACCCTATGCGTTTTTTTTTTATTATTTATTTATTTTAAAAAAAAAAACGCATAGGGTCCCCCCTATTTTTATAACCAGCCGGGTTAAAAACCAAACGACAGCAGCCTGGTAACACCAGGGTGGGAAGAGCCATTGGTTTAGGCCCTCCCCAGCCTAAATCTTACCAGCCTGCTGCCGCCCGGTCCAGGAGCGCAAATTTTGACGCTCCGGGACCACTGGCACCCGGCTCTTCCCAGTACCCCTGGTGGCATTGGGTACTGGGGTAATAATAGGGGGTTAGTGTTAGCCATTTTATACCGGCTAACACTAGGCCCTAACTTAGTAATGGATTCCGTCTATTAGACGGCTTCCACTACTAAGTCTATAAAGTAAAGAAATAAAGACAAGACACAAGTTAAAAAAATTTTTTATTCAAATAAAAACACCCCCACACCCCTCATTGACCATTTTATTAAAAAAAAAAACATTAAAAAAACGCTGGTCATCGACGTAGTCCACGGAATCCGACGTAATCCACAGGATACCGATATCTGAAAAACAAAAAGGGAGAAACACACAAAAAACACACAAACAGGAGCACAACACCCATCATTGTGAGCGGTGTTGTGCACCTTACAGTATGCAGCATCTTTACAGATCGCTGCTTACAGTCTGGCCCCCAAGGGGTTAAGGGAGGATGTATTGCATCCCCCTTAACCCCTTGGGGGCCAGACTGATGTCAGACTGCACCCATCCCAGCAAGGAAGGGGTTAACTGACCCCCCCTTCCTTGCTGGGAGGGGTGCAGTGCTGGGGAGGGGGTGGGGAGAGCTCTATACTCACCCCGATGTGTCCTCTTCGCTGGTCCGCAGCACAATGAAGTGACTGTACTGCGGACCGGCTCATTATATGTGCGCTCAGCCGATCAGCCAATCAGCTGAGCGCACATATAATTCTAAATGTTTCTTCTAATAATCCTATTGTGATAACATAATTAGAAGAAACATTTGATGTTTTCATTAAAGTAAAGTGATGATTAGTACAGAAAGCTCTATTGCCGGCATATGAATTAACGGCTTATGGAGCTTCCTGTACTAATTAATATTTAATTAATAAAACACATTTTCGATTAAATAAATTAAGTTTCGTTGGTCAATAATTTAATTCTAACGAATCCATCATTGTGCTATTAAATATACTGTCAAAAAATAAATATATATATAAATATACATTTATTTATATATCTATTTATTTTAACAGTATATTTAATTGCCAAATGATGGATTCGTTAGAATTAAATTATTGACCAACGAAAGGGACTTTATTACAAAGAAAATGTGTTTTATTAATTTAATATATTAACTATTAGAGGCATCGGCATTCGGCATCATTGCCGGCTATTTTTTAAGTACTCCGTACGGACCGCCTGTCAATCCTCGGCCGCATGTCCAGCCGCAAACAATGGTCTTGTTCATTTTTTACGGGTCCGTTTACGATCGGGCCGTAGATTCATACATAGTGTGCACTGTGCAGCCGTATATCCTATACTTTCCAGCGTACGCATGAACCACCAAAAATACCGCCGCACAATTACAGCCGCAAATACAGCCGCACAGTTACATAGTCTGAACCTGGCCTAAGGGAGCAGGCATTTACATACTTGCAGTGGGATGAAAATTCTGCTGCGAGTATATAATCCTATTCAAACTGACAGTACGGGAATTGCAGCGGATTTAGCTGCGAACTTGCAGTGTGAAATCAGCTGTGATTCTGTTATATGTGAACCCACCCTCAAGCAATAATCTTCTGGTGTAAACGTGGCAATGATCAAACAGTGAACAAAAATTTGTTCATATGTCATTGATCGCATCTTTTGAGCTGACCTTAAAATTATTATTTATCGTTCCCAAGTCTTTTAGTGTAAACACTTATCCTTCACTGCATAAAAATACGAACGCAATTTCAATAACTCACGGTATATATATCAACGCAATTCCAATCTTATACAATGATAACTATGTTCGGATTAACAACTTTTCATAACGATTTATCTTCTCGTCTAAATTGTCATTTAAAAGAAAAAAATCATAATTTGTCGCTCACTAAATGAGCACTAAAGCGATTTATCTGTACATTAAAAGGACCCTAGGGGAACCCCTTAAAGCCCTATTCCACGGAACAATTATCGGCCGATATCGGTATCGGCCGAACATTCCGCCGATATCGGCTGTTACGGACGACAATCATCCCGTGGAAAAGGAGGAAACGATCAGCCGACATCATTCATGTCAGCTGATCGTTGAAGTCGTTTGTCTTTCAACATGTTGAAAGACAAACGACTTACATAGCAGCGATCTGCTGCCGCCGCTCCGTGTATCATGACCGCCGCTATATCCTATGGGCTGCCCGGACGATCAGCGTTCCCCCGGGCAGCCCCCCCGCAGCTTCCCCCGACCCTCCCTGGACTCACCCGCTCGCTGCAGCCGTGTGTAATAGCGGCAGCAGCAAGCGGAGAACGTAGAATATTATGATCCATCTCACCACTCCTCTTTTCATGTTTCTTTTACACAATACCAAGGAGGTTCCTTCATTTGCAAAGTATAACAAGATCATTTCCCAGAGACATATTGTCCACAGCCCTCACACCCACTTCCTCTGTCCTGTGACAAATGCCTTTCACATGCTAATGACCTAAGCTGTTTGTGAATTCCTTTTTATTTATTTTATAAACAGGAGAATAGAATAATCCTCCGAGTCCTATTGATATCAGCTGCCCTAAACAGTAACCATACAGAAGACATTGCAGGGTACATAGAGAGTAGACCAGTGGAGTAAAGTGGCTAAAGTCAGAGCTAGAGGTGGGGGTCTGATGTTGTCACGCCTGCTTGGCCAATAATTGCCCCATGTTATAGGGCCCTTAGGAGAGAAGGGTTGGCAGGTGATGTTTTCATTCACAGAAATGAATGAGTGATTATATAAACTAGATAATTTAACCTCTCATTTATGCACGTATAGGCTATGTTCACACTTGCCCGCAAATCAATTAGCCATTCACTTCAATGTAATATGCAACCACCGCCACACATTACATTGTGGTAACAGCGATTATTTCTGGACACTGTTCAGTGTACAGCATCCATAAATAATAGGCAGGTGCATTATTTTAACGCCCATGAACAGAGGGTGGCATTGCATTGAATTCAATGCAATACTGCCTCTGCGGTAAACAACGGACGCTGATTCCATTGCAATCAGTGTAGGTTCTTTACTGAAAAATTACGTAGTGTGAACATAGCTATACCATGAACACTTGTTTATTCACACAATAGAAGCCCAGAAAAGTGGCAACCAGAGAATAACTGATAAAAAGTTTCTCTGGTCAAGTATCCCAGATGTTATTTCTCTCTAAGGGGTGCCTGTAATATAATGTATATGAATTTGGCAGACTGTCTACCTTGTATGCCTATGAAAAGCTGTCTTGTACTCACAGTAAACAGAATTCACTGATAGATTCTCTTTGAGTCTGTGCGTGTGTTTCAGTGTTGTTGAAGCTGAAACCACTCAGTTTAATGTAAAGGTCTCCATAGAAGACCACCCTAACTAAGCTATCTGGGGATAGACATGTTGCATTTTAACTTTAAGTGCCCAGTTTAACTTCTTAAAAGGACAGTCCAGGCTTAGAAAAACATTGCTGTGTGGGTGTGGTTTTGCTGCTCAGTTCCATTGAAGTGGATGGAGGTGAATTGTAATACCAAGAATTCATATCATGAATGAGCACTATCACACTCAATAGGGGACAGGAGAGGGGACAAGTAAGAGATCACTGGGCATCAGACCTCCGTAACCCCCAGCGATCTCCACATCAGCCATGATCTATTCATTCTCTATAGAGCTGCCAGAAAGAGCCAAGTGTTGTACTCTGTTGTCCCTGGCGGCTTCATAGAGAATGAATATAGCCACATGTCCCGTGATGTATCACCCCTTCCCCCCCCCCCCCAGGGTAGGGGAAAAGTAGGAGGTCATGGGGGGTCCGACCCTCTATATCGAGCCCTGCCGGCTGTTATGAATAGAGCCGCAGGTACGGCATGCAACCCACGGCTCTATTAATTCCTACAGAGCTGATGGAAAGAGTCGAGCACAGCACTCTTTAGCCATACTCAGCTCTTTCCCTCGCTCCATAGGAACGAATAGAGCCGGGGGTCAGGTGCCGGCCCACAAACAACTAGAGTTTGCGGCCCGATGCTAATCCCACTGCAGAGCCGCATTTATTGTTGCCTACATCTCCTCTGAAAATGTAGTTTTATTCCTCCCCGTGCTGTATGCAAATCAGCACTCCTGGGCTGTAATCCCTCCTCTCCGTGCTGTAACCCCATCTGCCTGGGCGTGATTCCCAGATCGGGTGCCTGCTACATCACTCAGAGGCGGGGTTACAGCACGGAGGGCACTGATTACAGCCTGGGAGTTGTGACTGCAGCCCTAGATCTGTCGCCCCATTAGGCTATATAGTGCTGATTGGCATAATGCTGGAGCATGCTGTCCTTATTGTAGCCTGGAACCCTAAATCCTCATGATTGGTTCCCATTAAATTTCTAACTGCGAAAACAAAGAATAGGAACACAAACGCGAAGTTTGAGAATGTGTTCACGCATTACAATTTTATTGTGTTACTTCGTCATTTCATTGCAGTTTTTAATCATTGCATTGCATTACTGCACCGTTTTATTGTGTTGCTGGTTTTCATTGCATTACTGCATCATTTCATTGCAGTGTTTAATCATTTCATTGCATTACTGCATCATTTCATTGCGTTACTGTATTATTTTATGGCATTATTGCATCATTTCATTGCATTACTGCATTATTTCATTGTGTTACTGCATCATTTCATTGCAGTGTTTAATCATTTCATTGCATTACTGCATCATTTCATTGCGTTACTGTATTATTTTATGGCATTATTGCATCATTTCATTGCATTACTGCATTATTTCATTGTGTTACTGCATCATTTCATTGCAGTGTTTAACCATTTCATTGCATTACTGCATCATTTCATTGCGTTATTGCAATGTAACTTCAACATGTGTGAGCATAGCCTAAGGACCCTATTATGGTACTTTTACACGGAGCGATAATTCGCCCGATCGCACGATTAACGATTTTGAATGAACAATGTATTTTTTTTATAACTATCAGCGTTTAGACGGAACGATACATCGTACGGAAAAATCGTTATGCGATCGTTTTGCGATCGCTTAAGCCTATCTCACACATAGGTGAAATCGTTGAAAGAATGTTTACACGGAACGATCTGAGAATTTTTTGCGAACGACCAACGATAATTTGAGAACATGTTGAAAGATCAAAATGAATGATTTCTCGCTCGTCGTTTGATCGTTTACTGCGTTTACACGTACGATTATCGTTCGAATTCGATCGTTATCGTGCAAAAACGAACGATAAATCGTTCCGTGTAAAAGGACCATTAGGGTATAAACACACACACCGTATACGCAGCGTATTTACTGCTGCGATACGCAGCAAATACGCAACAAATACGCAGCAGAATAGATCTAAATTACTGAACACAGCATCAAATCTGCAGCAGATCTGCTGCGTATACGGTGTGTGTGTGTTTGTACCCTTAGACAGGACAGTAGCTGATATCGTCACATGTAATAGGGCTAGCAATCAGCTAGTTTATTGGCTGATCAGGTTACTCTGACATGTCGAAATATCATCAGTTCTTGGTCACTTGTCTCCCTGTGTAAAAGGGGACCTTTGATCCAGTGATTATTTGTGTGCTCAAGCCACATGACTGATCTAGCCTTGTGAAGACTCTGTAAACATGTGCTGATCAGTGATGATTTAGAAAGGACCTCTGGCTATCTAATATGGCCCTAATTCTATCAGGATAACACAGTATGAATAGATAAATGTTCCACTATAACCTGATATAATAGAAAAAATGAGCATAAAACTTTGTACTTACAGTGTTAGGAACGGCTTCTCCTGTTGATCTTGGTGGCAGCTGTCTGAGGTTAGCTGCAGCTAAATATGGCTTTGTGAACCAGGCACTCACTTCCTTGAGTCGCTCAGCATAAGGAACTGTCACCTGACAGTAGTGATTGATTTTAACCATTGGGTGACAGCTGCAGTCCACAAGATTGCAAATAACACATTGTATTGTGTTTTTTTTTTTTGAGTGTTTCTGGGTTAAGTGATATTCTTTTTTTTCAAAATCCAGTATGATAATGATCAATATCGGACTGGGACTCAAAATCAGCACTGGCACACAAACTACCCCACTAGCCTACACATAATACAGGGGTATCCTTGCTGTATAGTTGGGAAAGGTGTACATTACCACAATATTTTCCCCATATAGTGAACATGTAGGGGGAGATTTATCAAAGGGTGTAAAATTTAGACTGGTGCAAACTACCCACAGCAACCAATCACAGCTCAGCTTTAGGCAGTGCTGAAAGGAAAGCTGAGTGGTGATTGGTTGCTGTGGGCAGTTTGCACCAGTCTAAATTTTACACCCTTTGATAAATCTCCCCCAGAGATTACAGTACAGTTATATTTAGTAACTCACAGCTTACAACTTCTACGTCCTCTCATCTATGTCATCTACATTTTCTCTTTTAGAATATGATTCAGTTGTATAGCAGATACCTAGACAAATCTCCCCATATAGTTCTTCCTGACTTTCTGTCTGCAGGGTCTGTTAGGATATGACATCAATCATATAGTAAAGACCAGTGCAGCCAGTGTCGGACTGGGGTACCTGGGGCCCACCAGAGGAAATGATCCTTGGGGCCCACTAATATAGAACCAGTGAGACACGACATGCTGACCTGGTCCCTTCCTGGATTCATCTGTATCTGTGACAAATCCCTTGTGAATAACATTTTAGTTGAACTAAAACTCTCAGAATACCCTACATTTATACAGCTCTCAGGGTATGCTGGGAGTTGTAGTTTCTGAGGGACAACGGTTTAATAAACCACTGTATGCAGAGTCTCCTGGTGGCTGCAATCTGTGGGTCACAATCATCAGCCCTGAAGGCCCAGCAATACATCTGTCTACAGCGGAAGTTATCAGAGAATTGTCTCCTTACTGTACTACAACTCCCAGCATTTCCTGAGGGCTGCAGACTGTCAACTTGGCCCTCCCTTTCCTCGGCCAAGCGCATGCTATTGGTATATATAAATAAATATATATATATATATATATATATATATATATATATATATATATATATACCAAGACAGATATTACAAATAAGACCAGTATATGGGAAGGAAATATTATCACCATACATATTACCACCATACTGTTACTGTCCAAATCCAGTATACTGAGACCAATATTACCAGTATACAAGGGGGAAATATTACAGCCACACCACAACCACTACCATCACCACCATATTGTTACTGACCAAATCCAGTATACTAAATCCAATAACACACAGTACTAGATTACAAAAAATACCCCTGCATACTGACTAACACCACCACATACTGACCAATACTACCACATACTGACCAACACCATCGCTGCTACTGAATACGATCCACAGATCACCTCATCCAGTCATATAGAGGTAGACACAACTCTACACAGGTTGTGTACTCCATATACATCACAGTGCAGTTACATCAAGTGACTCACAGGGGACGTCTTCTCTGATCCGAGTTCTTCCCTTTTCATGTTCTTCTCCATCTGCCCTGGGCCATTTTGAGAACTCCTCGGAGCCATGAATCTACAGAATCTGCTAGACAAACATATTAGGCTCCTCACTCTGTCACCATCTTCATCTCTATAGAAACTGCACATCTGTATTGGCCCCTTTACACCCTTATTTAGTGGGTAGGCTGACTCTATGTTATCCCCCTTAAAGTAAATGCCCACCTCTTTGTAGCCTCCTTATAGATGGCCCCTTGTTCAGTCTTCCATATAAATGACCCCATGTGCATCTCCTACAGAGCCCCTCTCTGTGTAGTCCCCCTATAGTAGATGCACCCTTTGTGCATTCCCTATAGTATATGGCCCTAGTCTCTGTAGCCCCCCTTATAGATGCCCCTTGCGCAGTCTACTATAGTAGATGCCCCTCTGTGCATACCCTATTGTATATGCCCCCTGTGTTGTCCCCTTATAGATGGTCCCCCTGTGTGTATTCCCCCTTATAGATGGCCCCCTGAGTTCTCCCCCTTATAGATGCCCCCGTATTATCCCCTTTATAGATGTCTCCCCAGTGTTATCCCCCTTATAGATGGCTCCCCCTATATATTCCCCCTTATAGATGCCTCCCCCTGTACATTCCCCCTTATAGATGTCCCCCCTGTATATTCCCCCTTATAGATGCCCCCCTCCCCCTTATAGATATCCCCTTTGTTGTCCCCCCTGTAATATCCCCTTATATATGTCCCCCCAGTGTTATCCCCCTTATAGATGTCCCTCCTGTGTTGTCCCCCTTATAGATGCCCCCTTATAGATGGCCTCCTCCTGTATATTATATTCCCCCTTTATAGATGCCCCTCCCGTATTATCCCCCTTATAGATGTCCCCCGTTATCCCCCTTATAGATGCCCCCTGTATTACCCCCTTATAGATGCCCCCTATATTATCCCCCTATAGATGGCTCCTCTCCCCTGTATTATCCCCCTTATAGATGCCCCCTGTATTATCCCCCTTATAGATGCCCCCTGTATTATCCCCCTATAGATGGCTCCCCTCCCCTGTATTACCCCTATAGATTCCCCCCTATATAATCCCCCTTATAGATGCCCCCCTGTATTATCCTCCCTATAGATGCCCCCTGTATTATCCCCCTTATAGATAGCCCCCCCTGTATTATCCCCTTTATAGATACCCCCCTGTATTATCCCCCTTATAGATAGCCCCCTTACCCTGTATTATCCCCCTTATAGATGCCCCCTCAGTATTATCCCCCTTATAGATGCCCCCCTGTATTATCCCCCTTATAGAAGGCCCTCCTGTAATATTTCCCTTATAGATGCCCCCTGTATTACCCCCCCCCTTATAGATGCCCCCCGTATTATCCCCCTTATAGATCCCCCCGTATTATCCCCCTTATAGATGCCCCCCTTTATTATCCCCCTTATAGATGGCCCCCCTCCCCTGTATTATCCCCCTTATAGATGGCCCCCCCTCCCCTGTATTATCCCCCTTATAGATGGTGTTTTGCTTAGAGTGAGATTCTTTGCATTCAGTTATAGAACATGAAAAGAAAGTAAGACAAATCATTAATAGTTAAACATAGTTTATTTAAAATATAATATATCCCTTACCACACTGTCACACTTCGCTGATGAGTTCCGGAATGGGTATCATCAGGAAAATATCACCAAGCCTCAGCGACAGGTCACTTCAAGCAGCTTTAGGTGTCCCCAATCACCGCTGTCAAATGATGATCAACGAAGGCGTGGTCATAGTTAACTGCTTATATACCCTTATTTGTGTCATCAAAAGTAGGCAGTTACAGTCACACATCTGTAAGGCATTAATGATATAACTAGGATATGATCCAACAAAATCCTGTTGAATAATTTCCCAGAAGTATGTTTCCGAGAATATGTCAAGTTTGACAGAGTGCAGGTATAAGGCCATGTTTACATGGCGTAAGAGACAGGCCGTTCTTTGTATTACAGATGCCCTCCCTGTATTATCCCCCTTATAGATGCCCCCCTGTATTATCCCCCTTTATAGACGGCCTCCCCCTGTATTATCCCCCTTATAGATGCCCCCCCCTGTATTATCCCCCTTATAGATGCCCCCCCCTGTATTATCCCCCTTATAGATGGCCTCACCCTGTATTATCCCCCTTATAGATGGCTCCCCCTGTATATTCTCCCTTATAGATGTCCCCACTTTGTTGTCCCCCATATAGATGCCCCCCCGTATTATTCCCCTTATAGATGTCCCCCCTTTGTTGTCCCCCTTATAGATGGCCTCCCCTTGTATTATCCCCCTTATAGATGGCCTCCCCCTGTATTATCTCCCTTATAGATGCCCCCCTCTGTATTATCCCCCTTATAGATGGCTCCCCCTGTATAAATACCCCCTTATAAATGTCCCCCCTTGTTGTCCCTCATGTAGATGCCCCCCCCGTATTATCCCCCTTATAGATGTCCCCCCTTTGTTGTCCTCCTTATAGATGGCCTCCCCCTGTATTATCTCCCTTATAGATGCCCCCCTCTGTATTATCCCCCTTATAGATGGCTCCCCCTGTATATATACCAGCTTATAAATGTCCCCCCTTGTTGTCACTCATGTAGATGACCCCCCGTATTATCCCCCTTATAGATGTCCCCCCTTTGTTGTCCTCCTTATAGATGGCCTCCCCCTGTATTATCCCCCTTATAGATGGCCTCCCCCTGTATTACCCCCCTTATAGATGCCCCCCCCCGTATTATCCCCCTTATAGATGGCCTTCCCCTGTATTATCCCCATTATAGATGGCCTCCCCCTGTATTCCCCCCTTATAGATTCCCCCCCGTATTATCCCCCTTATAGATGGCCTACCCTGTATTATCCCCCTTATAGATGCCCCCCCTGTACAGCAGATAAAAAAAAACCACACAACTCACCTAACAACACGCTCCCCCATCGCTGCTGTCTTCTCCTCTTCTGCCTCCAGCTGCTGCATCGCTCCCTGGGGGTGTCCCGGGCGGCGCACACATCAGGAAGGTCAGTGTGCGCCGGGGCTGGTACTTCTGGTACAGGGAGCGTCTCTAATACACGCTCCCTGTACCGGAAGTCCCAGCTGGCGCACAGCTGATGCGTGCGCTCCCTGGGAATCCCCGGAACACCCCCAGGGAGCGACGCATCAGCCGGGGGCCAGATTCCTCTTGCGACCGCAAGCAAGCCAGTGCTTGCGGTTACAAGAGGAAGAGGAGGGGAAGGGGGGGGGGGGCCGCAGTGCATGGGGGGGGGGGCTGCTACACCTCGGTGGAGGGGGGACTCCGGCGCAGCACTTACTGTCTGGGGGCCCTTCTATCCGACAGTTCTGTACCCTTCCTGTTCTATAATAATAATAATTGTTGTTGTTGTTGTTGTTATTATTATTATAATTATTATTTATATAGCGCCAACAGATTCCGCAGCACTTTACAATTCTGGGGGTACATACATAGACAAAAATCAGACATTACAGAGATCTACATATAATTATCCATACATGAGGAGTGAGGGCCCTGCCCACATGCATGAGCTTACAGACTACTAGGAGGGGGTTTGAGAAAAAAGGCAAAGTGCTTCATTATAACTTTTAAAACCTCAGAAACAGATATGACTTTTACATGTTCTGCTCTTAAGCCGACCATACATATTAGATAGTAGAGAATAGATGGCATAAAAAGAAGCTGAAGGCAGCCAATGTAGAGTAGGTATCACAGAAGAAACCTAGATAATGCAGAGCAATTGGCACAACAGGAATCCAGACATTGTAGAACAGGTGGCACAGGAGGAATCAGGAAAAGAACTGAGAAAGCGAACGCCTCAGATCAAAGAAGACGTCACCTGTGAGTGACTGAATGAAGTTTTTTGTATTTTGTAGAACATTAAACACTGGTATACAGTGATTTATGCTATATCCTGGTCTTTATGTTCTATTCTGTTTATTGAACATAAGCCAAATTACAAAATCCTCCATCACCCTGAGCAAAATGTACTTATTATTTGTGGTTTGATTCTATACTCTAGTGGCCATGTATCAATAGGGCTCATTGGTATGACCACTGCTGGGCTAGGAACCTTGACCATTAAAGAGGAGGAAGCTGAGGGACCCATCATTGAGCTTTACAGTTGGCGCCTCTGCTTCTGGCATTGTTCCCGCAGTTCATATCATTGCTAAGTAATGATAGTTTATTTATGTGACCCTAGTGTAATCTGCTCCATGGTCAGCATTCCATAGGCTATTCTTGTGCTGGGCTCCATTAGTGTGGCGCTATATATATATATATATATATATATATATATATATATATATATGCACACACATACATACATGCCTACATGGCTGAACCTACTGTAGATCTACCAGATGGTCATTCTGGGCCTGTATGTATACAACAGGTTGATGCAGCTGGTAGGAAACATATATAACATGTGTATACCAGCCTGTGTGCTGTTCTGTAGGGGCAGATAACTAATTTAATATATCAATGGAAATGATAGTTTATTGTTAAGATTTTTTATATGATTTAACCTTACAAGGATTCACAGTATTTAGAATAAAAGTATTCACAACTAATGACAAAAGTCCATTGGCTGTCATCAATTATCATCAACCAAACAACTTGGAACACCCCTTGTGACCTGTAATATTATTATACTCCCAAAATACATCCAGGCCCCTTTTAGAGTCTTCAATTAATTTCACCCTGACCACTTCTTCTAGCAGAGAGATCCATAGTCTTACTACATTTACAGTAAATGATCTATAGAGAGATCCATAGTCTCATTGCTCTTACAGTAAAGAATCTACAGAAACTTGACTCATGGCTCTTAGAGTAAAGAATCTATAGAGTGCTCCATAGTGTCACCTCTCTTACGGTAAAGAATCTATATAGAGCTCCATAGTCTCACTGCTCTTACAGTAAATAATATGTAGAAGGCTTCATATTCTCACAGCTCTTACAGTAAAGAATCTATATAGAGCTTCATAGTCTCATTGCTACAGTAAAGAATCTATAGAGGACTACATAGTGTCACTAATCTTTTAGTAAAGTATCTGTAAAGAACTCCATAGTCTCACTGCTCTTAGGGTACTATTACACAGGCCGATCATTTTAGTAAACAAGCGCAAGATCTGCAAGTTTACTGGACCTATTAGACAGCCCGATAACTGGGCAGTAAGGGCTGCATGGATATCATTAGCGATGTCCTTGCCCAAACACCTGACACCTTACCCCCCCCCCCCCCCCCCCCCACGGCTCCCGGTCTTCTCGTCCAGGGCCGGACTGGGACTTAAAATCAGCCCTGGCACTCAAACCTCAGCAGCCCACATAATATATGCTCCCCAATATATTATAGACAGCAGTGTGCTATACAGGCTGTAGCGAATTCTGCTCATTACTCACTACTTCATTAAATACATGAACCCTACCATCAACACATAAAAAACAACATAATCTGCTGTGGATTTGATGTTGCATATTTATGTGTTTCAGATGCACCGAATCCACAATAAGAGTGGTCCATACCACGTACAGTGTTGTAGATCCCGGCATACAGGTGCGAGGGAGATATAAGTGACAGGACCTTTAGTCCTACATAAACTTTTATAATCATTACCAGCTGAAGTGTGAGAGGTAGAGCAGAGCCCCAGCTGCACCTCCTGCCCCGGCCTGCTCTGACTGATTTACACTTTAGCTGGTAATAAAAAGGAGTAATTATAGTGCAGTTACATCCAGTGACTCACAGGAGGTGTCTTCTGTGCATGAATAGCAAGTGACGTTTTTGCTGAAGTTGTTCTCTTTTTCTTGGTTGGCTATCATGAAGACTTCTCCAGCCATGACACCTCCCTGCAAGATCTACCAGACAAACAATTTAGGATCCTTGCTCCAGCATCATCTTCAAGTGTATTGCTACAGTAACCTTTCTCCCTCTGTGCCCCCTTATAAGCAGTCTGTGCTACTAAATAGTAGTCCAGCCCTTCTGCACCTCTATATAGTATTATAGTATCAGGTCCCCTCTGTATTTCTTACCCGCATCCACACACCACATATGCTATACATACATCACAAACACTCAACACACACTGTGCACACATACATACATACATACTGTGCATACATACATACATACATAAAGACAAACACACACACACCGTGCATGCATGCATACATACATACACACACACTGTGCACACATACATACTGTGCATGCACACAAATATACATACAGACACACTGTGCACACATACATACACACTGTGCATACATACATATATGCATAGACGCACACTGTGCACACATACATACGGTGCATGCATACATACATACACACATACTGTGCATACATACATGTACACATACATACACACTGTGCATACATACATATATATATATACATAACTACATACATACACACTGTGCATACATACATGTATACATACAGACACACATTATGCATACATACATACATATTAAACACACACTGTGCATGCATACATATGTACACATGTAGCCGGCATTAAACAGATTGTGCTGATGCTACAGTTTGTGTATGGTCACATGTCGGCACAATTTGTCTACCACAGGCAGTATACACTTTGTGTCGCGCTGTGTACTGCAGATTCCCTTGGGCTGGGCGCACTACAACCAACCCCTGCAGGGCCGGCTCCAGCTTTTTGTGGGCCCTTGGGCGACAGAGCCTCGGCGGGCCCCTTTGAGGAGCAAATCATGGCGAGACAGGTGAGGAAAGATTTGCAGCAGAAAAAACATGCGGCTGCTGCATATCTTTCTCCTCCTGTATCTCCTGATCTCTGCAGTAGTCAGGACTCTGGAGGAGTCAGACACAGTCACAGGATTATATATATATATCATGCTGGTGCTGCTAGTTCTCTAGTATACAGCTCCTTGTGTGTGTGTGTGTGTGTGTGTGTGTGTGTGTGTGTGTGTGTGTGTATATATATACATACACACACACAGAGCAGGAGCTGTATACTAGAGAACTAGCAGCACCAGCATATATATATATATATATATATATTTTTTTTTTTTTTTTATTTATAATATGAACATGGTGAGACCTCTAGTTCTCCTATATTCAGGCCCTGCAGTGATATACAGTGTGTGTGTATATATATATATATATATATATATATATACACACACACTGTATATCACTGCAGGGCCTGTATATAGGAGAACTAGAGGTCTCACCATGTTCATATGATAGATAGGAGATAGGGAAATAGATAGATAGATAGATAGATAGGAGATTATAGATGGATAGGAGATAGATAGATAGGAGATTATAGATGGATAGGAGATAGATAGATAGGAGATAGATAGGAGATAGATAGGAGATAGATAGATAGATAGGAGATAGATAGATAGATAGATAGGAGATTATAGATGGATAGGAGATAGATACATAGGAGATAGATAGGAGATAGATAGATAGATAGATAGGAGATAGATAGATAGGAGATAGATAATAGATAGATAGATAGATAGATAGATAGATAGATAGATAGATAGATAGATAGATAGATAGATAAGAGATAGATAGATAGATAGATAGGAGATAGATAGATAGGAGATAGATAGGAGATAGATAGATAGATAGATAGATAGATAGATAGATAGATAGATAGATAGATAGATACAGATATCTAGTTGTTTTGTGTATAGAGGTCCTGCTGTAATATATATATATATATATATATATATATATATTATATATATATCCTGCTGTAATAGATATATATATATTACAGCAGGACCTCTATACACAAAACAAGTAGAAGAACCAGCACATACAGGACACTTAGTTTGCAGAGCCTACCTGCTGCCCTCAGGTCATGTGTCCGATCACATGACCCGTGACATCATCAAAGGTCCTTCAGACTCAAAGGTCCTCTTTCCTACTCGGCTGTAGGGAAGATTTGTGATGGAAGACAGATGCTCGGGGGCCCCAGTATGGATCGGCGTGGCCCCTAACTGTCACATGCGGCCTCTAGGGGCCCAGTCCTCTTTGTTACTACACTTTTTTTTCTTTTTTACTAACAAAAAAAATGTAGTAACAAACGGGAGTGGGCCCCTAGAGGAGCTGGGGGCCCCGGCATTTGCCCTACTTAGCCGGGTGCTGACGCCGGCCCTGAACCCCTGGCATCCCTCTCACAAAGTAGACTATAAACTAGGACAGCATCTCCTCCATGCAAAACATGTGTTTTCATATTCTACCACATTGCATATACAAAAAATATATAATACTGTAAGAATAAAAAGACACAATTTTTGCATGAAGTAGATGTGGTCCTTTGTATTTTGTTTAATACATGCACATATGAACACAATCTGTACAAATATACATTATATAGCCATGTTCCCACTGCATAGGTTATGTAACAATCATGGCTGTTGTAACAACGGCCATGATTACTATGGAACTTATGTAATGGTACTTTCTAAGGAATCTTGACTGGAGTGTATACACATAGTATACACTCCGGCCGGGATCCCTAGCGGCGCCGCATGAAACTGACATGTCAGTTTTCTGGGGCCACAGAAAACCGAGTCAGTTTACACAATGGCGCGTGCGACTCTGGACGCACGCTCCATTGTGAGCAGAGGGTATTCGGCTTCAGACACACACTGATGCGCCTGCATCCGAATTCAGCGGCAGTGAAGATTATCCGTCTGGTACTGCAGTACCGACTGGAATGATCTTCTCTAACACCGTCCACAGAACGGCCGGTATGTTACGCCATGTGAACATGGCCTCTATATGCATGCCTACTGCACATTCATACATGCATTTATCATAAGCATACTACAGAGGAATGCATACACTATATACACACACATTATATACTGTAAATGCATATATCATATATAAATACACACTATACATACATATAGAAATCCTTTACACACACAATACACATACTGTGCACACTATTATATAGATACACACTTTCACTTTGCACTCACAGTATAAGACAAGAAACAATCACTTACTGTTCATAGACAAGCTCCTTCCATCTCAGCTGCTGACAGGT
The DNA here is from genome assembly GCF_027789765.1 of Dendropsophus ebraccatus. Lineage (NCBI taxonomy): Eukaryota > Metazoa > Chordata > Amphibia > Anura > Hylidae > Dendropsophus > Dendropsophus ebraccatus. The sequence goes on from NC_091462.1 coordinate 48,617,848, forward strand.
CCTCCTCCCTCACAGCCAGCATGGTGCTCCCCTGCCCCTCCGACAGCAGAGAAGGAAGGAGATGATGACGTCACTGAGTGGGGGGAGGGAAAGTTGGTTGCGTCCTTACACAGGGGGGGGAGGGCAGGCTTTGGCTGTAGCTTGGTGAGAAGAACAGGTCTTTAAGAGTCCTTCTTTCTTCTCACCAAGCAGTGCTGTTTGTTCATAGCAGCAAGGGCCCCCTCTGTGTGACTCCTCAGTCGGCAGCAGCCACTCTATGCTGCAGGGGGCAGCAGCTCCTTCTCCCCTGTCCTTCATTAATCAGCTCCCCTGCGGCAGGAAATGACGTCAGCCGACGGTAGCAGACGTGCCTGTGCGGCACCTCTGCTACACAGAGAGAAATAACTAAGAGGCAGAGCGGCCCTTGAGTGTTCTGGAGGGGAGGGGGAGGGAGAATATGCCGGCTCAGCCCCATTAGCAGAGGTCGAGGGAACAGTGCGGTGGCCGGCAGCGCTGTTCTCTCAACCACTGCAGGGGCCGATATTAGTTTGCAGGGGGACCAGCAGCCCCTCTGACTGGTAATCCTGGCGGCCCAGCGGGCATTCGCCCGCTCCGCCAGATTACCAATCCGGGCCTGTTCTCGTCTGTGCTCCGCAGCTTCCCAATCCGGGCGGCATCAGTGCCAATCACAGGCTGGGACTGCCATGGCCTGTGATTTGCTGAGCGGTGTGTTAGCTGACAGGCTGCTTCAATGCTGCAGACACCAGGACCGGAAAGCTGCGGAGCACAGGAGAGAAGACAGAGCGCGGGGATAGGTAAGGTGTCAGGTGTTTGGGGAAATCTAAAACAAAGATCAGCCGATGATCGTTGTCATCGGCTGATCATTGTGCCTATTACACAGAGCGAGAATCGCATTGATTCGGACAATTATTACTCCCTGTAATAGGGCCCTTACAGCAAAGAATCTCATCATATCACTACTATTACAGTTAAAAAAAATCTATGAAGAGTCTATAGTCTCATTGCTCTTACAGTAAAGAATCTATGGAGAGCTTCATAGTCTTACTGCTCTTACAGAAAATAATCTATAGATGGCTCCATAGTCTCACTGCTCTTACAGAAAATAATCTATAGATGGCTCCATAGTCTCACTGCTCTTACAGCTAAAAATTACTTCTCTACTGTTGTGGAAACCTTCTCTCTCCTCTAGGAATAGATGTCCCCTTCTCAACGATATAGTCCTGGGTACAAATTGATGTTGGGAGAGATCTCTGTGCTGTCTGCTGATCTTATCCTTCTGCATCCTCCTCACTTCCAGACTGGAGAGAGAGCTGTATTCTTATCTCCAGGTGGTACAGAACCCTTCCAAATTACACTCCTTAATTCCCTGATCTTTTGGCACTGTGTTTTGGAGACCCGAAGGCTACTATTTTGGGACTGCCTAGAGGTGTACGGATCATGCTATTTCCAGATTAGACACCTTGTTTCTGCTACCTCTGTCAGATTCCTCTCTCATCCTAAAAGATAGTTGCTTGGTAGTAAGACACAATCTCAGTGTGGCCAGGCCCTATAGTCCAGGCTTTTGGAAGCAGATGGATGGAGGACCTTATGGTGCTAAAAGGTACTCGAGACAGTTCTTAAGACATGATACTGTAGGTTTGAAATGTAGGTCTTGCCTGACTATTGCTCTTATCCTAGCTTCCTTTTAGGCCCTATTATACAAAATGATTATGGCCGATAATCATCTTGTGTAATAGAACACAACGATCAGCCGGCATGAACGATGCATGTCAACCTTGTTCTTTAGCTAATCCCCCCCTTTTCCTTTTCCCCTGGGGGTGTTATTGCACTCCTCTCCTCCTATCCTTTAACTGACATCTCTTCAAGTATATGATCACTATTTATTGTACCAATCAGTCCTAACCATGCTGCAGTTTTTCTTTGATATCTTTCATATGATATATTTGGGTCTATTTCAGGGCCTTTTCCCCTATACTGTTATTACATATTATTTTTCCTTTTCTTCTCTATCTGGCCCAAACTGCCATGACACCTGCGTCCACTCCCTAGGACATTCTGTGTGCAGGT